>NW_022097801.1:0-72412 GCF_006542625.1 Nomascus leucogenys
TATTTATGAGGAAGAGGAAGGCAAACAGGAGGATATATATATTTCCTCCTGATCAAGATTTTGTTTCAGTGTGAATTTTTCCATGAGCCTTTTTCCTGACCACCCTATTTAAAACTCAAACCCTCATCCCCAGTCCCTGGCCTCTGTGCTCCTTTTCTACTTTCCTGCTGGATTATTCTCCAAAGACACTACTACACTCTAACACATCATGTACTTCACATATCTGCATGGTGACCATTTGTTTTTCTCATTTCCATTGCAAGATTTGTGTGTTTTCTTCTTTACTCCTTAATTTTCTAAGTTGATATTTGACATAGACTAAGTACTCATAAAATATCTTTCAATTAATATTAGAATAAATTAATGAATTAATATTCAATATCATACCCTCAATATAAACATCCACAAAGAGAAAATCATTTCTAGAATTCTTCTCAAGTCCTTAGAGTTCTCCTTATATTAAATACTAGTTCCCATATTTCTCACATATTTATGTCTTCATCAAGACACAAGTCTACATTTCTCACCACTTTTCCCATTATGTGTTATGACTTATTCAATATTAATTAGTTCTGATATTTCATTTCATGCATTCCCTAAGTTTGCGCGCTTGCTCCTTCCGCCTGAAATTTAGCTCACATTTCAATATACTTGCCCACCAAGATTCAAATTCATACTGACTCAGCCTTAGAAAGGTCACCTGAAATTTCCACGACTGATAAATAACTCTCGTGTCCACAATTTATCCAGGCAGCCCATTGGGAACAGTGTGAAATAGCCCAGTTTCTTGTATTTGTTGGGGTATTACTACAGGTTTGTATGGAAACAGATGAGCATGCTTGGATAACATCTGTGGTCTGATTAGAAATCTTACCGAAGAGTCACACTAACTTACATAAATATTAGCGAGTTTTTTCTCAAGTGTTTTATCCTTGTTTATTGAATTCCAGAAACATTATGGGTTGAGATCAAGTTCCTATTTTAAGAGTCACCCATTTGTTCACTATAAGTTCCTGGAGAAGGTAGAGTAATACGGTACTAACCTTCCAGCATCTGGTTCTGGTGGTTTCCATGCTCAGTTTTCTGTGATTTTCACAAGCTTTTTCCCACAAACACTGCATTTTTTTTAGGAGCTCCTCCTGCAAAAGAGCCATGAATTGAAGCACAAGTGAAGACAATAAAGTATCATTCACACTCTGATATACGAAGGACCCAAAATGAGAGACAAATTCGCCCACAGAAAATAGAGTTTGCTTTGTTTCTCCTCATGTTTGTCAAATCTGAGAGGTGTGAAGTCAAGGAAGCTCATAACAGACATGCTTAAGGGGACACAGAGATGACATCATCCAATCACCAAGGAAATAGACTTACAAGAATTTCATGTGTTCTATAGAGAAATAGATCTTCAGAGGCATCACTTACCCGGTGTTCCTCAGCAGCCCGCTCAATGGGACAGTGTTGTGATTCCGGTGCTCCTGAGAGTTACTGGAGCACAGCAAACAGAGCAGGCTCTTGTCCACTTCACAGAACATCCTCTTTGTCTCTCCGTGCGTCCCACATATTTGCTCCTCAGAGCTAAGGAATTGCCGGAGACTGGCTTTTCTGGCGATGGAAGCCATCTTCTTCAAAGAAATGTCAGTTTTGAGGTTTCTCTGCCGTGTTGTCTTCTTGCATTTAGAACACTGAGCAAGAACTGCGATGTCTTGCCAGTGGAGGTAGAAACAGGGCCGGCAAAAGCTGTGCCCACAGTCTATGGTGACTGGGTCTATGAAGTAGTTCATGCAGATGGGACAGGTGAGTTCCCTCTGGAAGACTTGCAAGATTCCAGAATTCATGTTTCTGAAGAAGAAAGAGCAGCATGTCATTTTGGGGTCGGGTTGGTGAAGATCTGTGAACCTGTGGTGATATGTGATAGCTATATTTTCTTCTTGACAGTGCTCATTAAAGCAGAACAAACTATTTTCTCTGTAACAAAAATGAAAAATGCATACACAAAGAGAGTCTTTAGGCTTTATAGCCGACACTACTGACTAGATGACTCACAACCTCTTCTACTCCTAGTTCCTGCCCATAGCATAATGCAAATCTGTTCAAAAACCTATTCCCTGGATGTCGATATGGAACTCGGGTTTTAATCTTAAGTGGTCTAGAATAAAACATGGTTGTCCCTATTTCTCTTTCAAATAACTATTGAATGAATATGGGAGAGGAGTAGAAAACCTATGTTGGGGCCGGGCGCGATGGCTCACGCTTGTAATGCCAGCACTTTGGGAGGCCGAGGCGGGCGGATCACGAGGTCAGGAGATCGAGACCACGGTGAAACCCCGTCTCTATTAAAAATGCAAAAAAATATTAGCCGGGCGTGGTGGCGGGCGCCTGTAGTCCCAGCTACTCGGAGAGGCTGAGGCAGGAGAATGGCGTGAACCCGGGAGGCGAGCTTGCAGTGAGCTGAGATCACGCCACTGCACTCCAGCCTGGGCGACAGAGCAAGACTCTGTCTCAAAAAAAAAAAAAAAAAAAAGAAAACCTCCCTTGGGTAACAAAACATGAGAAGATGGTCAGAGAGCTCTATGACATATTTTTAGAGAGAGGGACCCAGAAGCTGGCTGTTTAACAAAAACAACCCCACAACAAACAAACCGACCAGATAAACAAAAAGACAGCAATTAAACCAGTCTAGGATCACTAGGAGATAAAAGAAATAATGAAAAATATTGGGTTTATTTTTCTTATGGCTTAAATTAACTTCTTCTTTGGGCCACTCAAACTATGAACCGACATTTAGTCAGTTTTTTAAAAACTGAAATATATATAATTATATTACTAAGGTATTATGGTTAATTTTAGGTGTTGACTTGACTGGATTAAATAATACATGGAGAATTGGTAAAGTATTTTTTCTGGGTGAATCTGTGAAGCTGTTTCCAGAGAGACATGTAAGTTGGTGAGCTGAGTGGGGAACAGCAGCCCTCAATGTGGGTGGACACTATCCAATCAGCTGGTAGCTCAGACTGAAGATAAACGGCAGAGAGAAGGCAGTTTCCTCTCTCTCTCCTGAAGCTGATTCCAACTCAGCCAGGATATTGGAATTTCCACGACACTAGCTTAATGACAGCCTATGTTCAACTTCTCAGACTCCTTAATCAAGGGAAGAAATTCCCCTAGTAGAATTCCTCTCCTGTACAGTGTCATGTGTAGAGTGAAGAGAGATATATGATCTGAGGGAAACATTAGACAGTTTGTTATTGTTTGATCATAGGGTATACTTACACAAACCTAGATGGTATAGCCTACTACACACCTATGGTATACTGTATAGAATATCCATCCTAGGCTGCAAACCTGTATGGTATACGATAGGAAATTGTATCACAATGGTAAGTATTTTTGTGTATATACATATATAATCTATATTTATACATATGTATTTATATATATTTATATTTTATATATTATATATATTATATATATATATTATATATATAATATATATTTATATATATTTATATATATTTATATATATTTATATATATTTATATATATTTATATATATTTATATATATATTTATATATATATTTATATATATATTTATATATATTTATATATATATTTATATATATTTATATATTATATATATTTATATATATTATATATATTTATATATATTATATTATATATATTTATATATATTTATATATATTTATATATATTTATATGTAAATATATATTTATATATATTTATATGTAAATATATGTTTATATATATTTATATATATATTTATATGTAAATATATATTTATATATATTTATATATATATTTATATATATTTATAAATATATATTTATATGTAAATATATATTTATATATATTTATTTATATATATATTTATATATATTTATATATATATTTATATATATTTATATATATATTTATATATATTTATATATATATATATTAATATATATTTATATATATTTATATATATTTATATATATGTATTTATATATTTATATATATTTATAAATATGTATTTATATATTTATATATATTTATATATGTTTATATATTTATGTATATTTATATATATTTATATATATTTTTATATATATTTTTATATATATATATAGTTATGTACACATCCTGTGGTTCTGTCTCTCTGGAGAACCCTGACCAATACAAACTGTAATCTTTGCTTTGGCAGTTTGAAATCCTTTACCTTACTCTCTTTTACTAATCACAGCTGAATTTAAGTGCCAAAAGTGAAAATTTAAGAATTGCAAATATTTTTCAGATGTCATCTGAGTCATTTCAAGGAATTTTTCATAGTTTCATCTGAGGTAAGCCTCAATTAAAATGACAACTTGTATCAAATCATTCCTTATACTATTATCTGCTAAAAAATTGTGTTTTGATTTCTAAGCTAGGGTATTTTGGAGAGCATTATTATTTCCTTTAGTATCACCATTTTTAACTCATCATTGCCTCAGAAACTTAAAATCATGTCTAAAAGCTTAAGGTTATGAAAGCACATCATTTACAGTATTCAATATTTATCTCTTTTTTCTTAATTCAGTCAGCGTACCAATATTAGTACATGCAGCACACACATATATGTTTTAATGTGAATTCCACATATTCATGATGCATACAAATCTATTGCGGCAAACACTAGATATCTAAAATTTTTCAAAAATATATTAAACAGTTTTGGAACACACAAAATGACAACAATTAATAACCTCATGTCATAAAATGAATAGCAATAATAGGAGTTACAAATAAGATCATTAAGTAAGTTTAGACAGTTAGATATTTTTATCACTGTAATTTACTATTTGGTAAAGGGAGAGACAAATAATTTTCTCCATATAGGTTGCACTTACCCCAAGGTTCTATGAATGTTTCCTTCAGTAATTCTTCCAAAAAAAAAAAAAATTCTTTTAAGTACTCCCCAAGATAGGAGCTCATTCCCTGCAGAGTTGACTTTCAGAGGTCACCTGAATGCAGTTAAATCTAAATGCTGTCCTCCTCTGGAGAAATATGAGCTTGTCTCTTCTACATCCTTTTATGTGAATCTTTGAAGACCACACCCACCTCTTTAGTGTTATTTAGGGTATTAAGAAAGGTGGAGACAGAGATGATTAGGTTTATGCAATATTTAGTACACACCTTTTCATCGCTGATTAAATTAGCATCGCACTATCACTGTAAAAACCACTGCCTGAATGAGGCATATCTGTCATCAATCTTATCAGAGTAAACATATGCTAGAAATTAATTAAAATTGATTAATACTGTTTCTTGAGTTTCTTTCAAGGCACAAGCATTCCTCCAAGTGCACATTTATCTATTTATGCCAAAGAAAGTTTCACCCTCTGGAGTGCAGTGGCACAATCTTAGCTCACCGCAACCTTGAATTCCAGGGCTCAAGTAATCCTCCCACTTCAGCTTTCAAAGTAAAAAGGACTAGAGGTTTATGCCATTACACCTAGCTAATTTTTCATTTATTCATCAAAAATATTTTTAAAATTCTTAGATGATTACATGTGCTACAGTGACCAGGTGGATTAGAATTAGATTGGGTTTAAAATGATGAAAGAATCCGGGAGAAGGGGCAGAGTGTGGGTTGTTAATTAGCACATGGATCAAAGGAGATTACTGATATGTTTAGAAGCCACAACATTGACAGAATAAAAGCCAGAACTAACAATCCAATTGTAGATCTCTTTACTGTGGTATTTTCTGCCATTTCTGCTCCAAAAGACGCACCTTAACCACTTTGTGGTGGTATCTGCAGTATTCTATTTTAGTCTAAATAGCATTTTCTCTCAAATACATTCTGTTTCTCTGTCCTTCATCTTCCCTCCCTTCTTCCTTCCAGCTGTATCTTTTCACTAGAGAACACTAGTAGAATGTTCTCCCAAATTTCAGATTTCAGATACGCATCTGTAAAATAATCTTATGGAGACACATTTTAGTTGCTACTGAATACTTTGTTTTCATAAGTTCACAGCATTACTACTGTCCTCCAAAAAATGGTTTCCCATTTCCACAGCTAATCTCATCATTGACTCTGCCATCCAAGTTTATTCTATGCCAATTTGGAAGAATCTGGAAAAATACTTAAAATACATTTTAAGTATTCATCATGCACATGTATTGTATTTTATTTTATATATTTTTGGGTGAATATCTTTCTCCACTAATGGTTTGCATTGCAATTCTTGTATCATGTTTTTTGCAACACAGAAGTCATCATTAATATAAGCCAACTAAATTTTTTTAATTGTTAATTTTTGTCCTGGTTAAGAAATCCGTATGAGAATATTGTATCATGTTCCCCTTACCTTCAGGACTTGAATCTATTTGGAAATGACTGTGTGTGTGTTGAGGTAGGAGTCAATATTTAGTTACTTTTTAAAAAAAAATTCAATTAATCCAGCGTTGTTCTGACCACCGAGGCTGGGCACGGTGGCTCACGCCCCTAATGCGAGCCCTTTGGGAGGCAGAGGCAGCCGAGATGGGCAGATCACGTGGTCAGGAGATAGAGACCATCCAGGTGAACATGGTGAAAACCCGTATCTAATAAAAAATACAAAAAATTAGCGGGGTGTGGTGGTGGGTGCCTATAGTCCCAGGTACTTGGGAGGCTGAGGTGAGAGAATTGCCTGAACCTGGGAGGTGGAGCTTGCAGTGAGCCTAGATGGCGCCACTGCACTCCAGCCTGGACAGCAGAGCAAGACTCTGTCTCCAAAAAAAAAAAAAAAAAAAAACTAGGCACTAGACAATAAGTAAGCATTTTAAATGTATGTTTTGCTAAAATAGAAATAAAAATAAAAACCTAGGCCAGGCAAGGTGACTTAAGCTTGTAATCCCAGCATTTTGGGAGGCCAAGTCAGGCAGGTTTTTTGAGCTCAGGAGCTCTAGACTGGAGACACGGCAAAATGTCTCGATAATCCCATCTCTAAAAATACATATATAAATTAAAAAAAATAGGTCTGGCGCGGTGGCTCACGCCTGTAATCCCAACACTTTCAGAGGCCGAGGCAGACGGACCACAAGATCAAGAGATGGAGACAATCCTGGCGAACATAACGAAATCCCGTCTCTACCAAAAAAAATAGAAAAATTAGCTGGGTGCGGTGGCGGGCGCCTATATTTCCAGCTACTCTGGAGGCTGAGGCTGAAGAGTCATTTGAATCTGGAAGACGGAGGTTGCAGTGAGCCAAGAGAGCGGCTGCACTCCAGCCTGGCAATAGAGCATCATTCCATCTCAAAATAAATAAACAAACAAACAAATAAATAAATAAATAAATAAATAGCTGGACATGGTGGCCCATGTTTAATCCATAAACTTATGGATTATGTTTAAATTAATTTTAAAAAAGAAATGGAGCCGTTTTTAAAACTCAGAAAATGAGATCATTTCATCTAAAAATAATCAAGTTTGCAGATAAATTAAAGTCCCCAAATTTTGTTTTGGTTTGTAACCTAACAGTAGCTCCTACTCTGAAAATTGTATACTTACCTCAGAAATATATCTATGTTCTCACCAAAGCTTGCTGTCGAATAGGATGAATTCAGCTCAGGAATGAGAGTCTCACAGTGCAGTGCTGGTAGCTTTTGGAAGTCTCCAAGGCCAGTTGCAAAGCTACTCTGTGGGCTCTGGAGAATAAGGAGCTTGGCTCCTGAAGTGTCCGTTTATAAATCTCTGAAGACCACACCCCTTTCTTCCAACTGATTGCATTTCACAGGGCGTAAGTGGGTGTTAACATAGATGATTAAGTTTCTTCAAAACAGAAGTTTTATGTTTATTTATTTATTTATTTATTTTGAAAGGAGTCTGGCTTTGTCGCTGGCTATTTTTTTTTTTTTTCATTTTTAGTAGAGAGGGGCTTTCACCATGTTGGCCAGATTTGTCTGGAACGCCAGACCTCAAGTGATCTGCCCTCCTCGGCCTAGGAAAGTGCTGGGATTACAGGCGTGAGCCACCACACCCAGCCAATTAATTCGTATTGTAATGTAAGCATTTAATCTAAGAACACCGTTGGTATTACAAGCTAGAGCCACTGGGCAAGCTTTACTTTTTGAATGTTATATTTTGACTTGATGACTTGTGTTTCTCACCCTACAACTTCATTAGCTCTTTAGGTGCAAGAAAATCTGTCTCTTTTGTTCAATTCTGCATTGGCTTAGAATACTTATTAAGACACAGTAGGCAGTTGATACTTTGAAGAAAAAGGTATTGTAAATAATATCCTTAAAGATATCACCTTTAAAGAAACAGGGTGACTTATAATATGAATAATTAAGCTGATGATATCTCTCTCTGTCTTTCACACAGAACCATTTGATTTCTTTCTTAGTGCTAGAAGTGTCTTTAATATTGTCTGTTTTTGGCCGGGCACGGTGCCTAACGCCTATAAACCCAGCACTTTGGGAGGCCCAGGTGGGCGGATCACGAGGTCAGGAGATCGAGACCATCCTCCTGGCTAACATGGTGAAAACCTGCCTCTACTAAAAAAAAAAAATAAAAAATTAGCCTGGCATGGTGGCGGGCGCCTGTAGTCCCAGCTACTTGGGAGGCTGAGACAGGAAAATGGCCTGAACCTGGGAGGCAAAGCTCACAGTTAGCTGAGATCATGCCACTGCACTCCAGCCTGGGCGACAGAGCGAGACTCCATCTCAAAGAAAAAATATTGCTTGTTTTTACTTTTCCATCAGGAAATCTGCACTCCTTTCAGAATATATATGTACTTTCATTTCATCTCTTCTCTTAGCAGTATTCATTTTATGTCCAAATCAATAAATAATCAATACAGATTCTTCAGCTGTGCATTAAGGCCCCATCTTGAACTACTCTATGCTACCTTTTCTGCTACATCTCTAAGCACTGCCTCTCTCATGATATATGTGTAAATTACATATGTGAACTAGATGGAATTCCAATAGTATGATGGTTTATTTTGTATGTAGTTTCTAACCCCACTGCCCCAATTTACCTGCCTGAAATTCTCAGGAATTTCCCATTAATTTTTTTTGTAATGTTACTTTAATTTTATTTAGAAAATGAAAGAGAATATAGTTTTAAAACTTTAGACTTACACATGCTGTTGATCCTTGAATAACACTGGAACTATGTGAGTCATTTATAATTGGAGTTTCTTCTGCTTCTGCCACCCTTGAGACAGCAAGACCAATCCCTTCTCTTTCTCCTCCTTCTCAGCTTAATCAACATGAAGATGATGAGGATGAAAACCCTTATAATGATCCACTTCCACTAATTATATTTACTATTCTGTTAGTGATAGCAAATATATTTTTCTTTTCATTTTCTTCATAACATTTTCTTTCCTTTAGCTATCTTTATTGTAGAAATACAGTATACATATAACATATAAAATATGCATTAATCAACTGTTAACATTATCAGTAAGGCTTCTAGTCAACAGTAGGCTATTGATAGCTAAGTTTTGAGGAAGTCAAACGTTACATGCTGATTTCTGACTTCATGCGATCTCGGCACCCCAACCACCATGTTGTTCAAGGATCAACTCTAAGTTTATTAATTTTTTTTTTATCATTCAAATAATCTGAGAATCTCTTTGTGAACATTCAAAGACTTTATCTTTCTGTGAAACCCTGTGTTTATCTCATGTAATAATTATTGCATTCCATAGTGATAGTGTATTTTCTCATACCTATTAATATTTTATATCATTCCCCAGGAAATGAAAAATATTTTAGCTGAATATGTTGATATTAGCAAGAAATCCTAATAAAAAGTTTGCTTCCATGTTGAAATGATTAGATGGAACCCTTTTGCTATTGCTGTGCTGCTCACAGTAGCATAACAATTTATAGCTTGGTAGCGCCCATTGCTCTAGTTGGTACACTGAAGCATATGCTTTTCTGATAATATTGTGAATTATATTAACCTTTTTGAAAGTGATAGTTATATATTGCTAAAGTGTCCAAGAGCTGTCACAAAGTTCTATACTTTATTGTAGTATTTTCATTTCTTGAATTATTTCTTAAGAAAAAGTCTCAATTTTGGAAAAGAAAGACTGCTTTGAAAAAGACTTGAGTTCTAAAATGATAATAGCAAGTATTTCAAAATAACCTGTTCCTAAGAGAAGAGAAATTGCTAGGTAAGTTGGTATTCACCAATTTGAACATTTTATAATAAGTAGAATTGATCATTAGAGGCCTGACAGTTATCCCAGTACTTTGGGAGGGCGAGGCGGGCAGATCACCTGAGGTCAGGAGTTTGAAACCAGCCTGGCAAACATAGTGAAATCCTGTCTCTATTAAAAATACAATAAATAAATAAATAAATAAATAAATAAACAAACAAACAAACAAAAATAAAAGACTAGCCGGGTGCTGTGGCAGGCACCTGTAATCCCAGCTACTCTGGAGGCTGAGGTAGGAGAATGGCTTGAGCCCTGGAGGCGGAGGTTGACGGGAGCTAAGACCCAGCCACTGCACTCCAGCCTGAGCAACATAGCGAGATTTCGTCCCAAAAAAAAAAAAAAAATCGATTATTAGAAATACAATATAAGATATTTATAACAAAATATGAAGTAAGCAGAAAGGATGTAAAATTGTAAATGTAATTTCATTAATTTTATTTAACAAATACAGGAAAAACTTAAAGGGAGTTAATCAATTAGTATAATAATTATGTTATCTTCAAGGAAATATTGGGAGAATTGTTTCCTTATTGTTTACAATTCGTTCTAATTTTTTATGTGGGTAAAAAATCAACAATGAGCATGAAAATTTAAGCAGATTTCAAATATGGCAGATTCCATGAAGCTGATTTTCTATCTTTAAAAGAAAAATGATGTTTTTGCTCCCTGACAAAATGCCTCATCATTTGAATTATGGCTTGTTTAGGACACACTTTTTCTTCCTTGAGTATTTCTATATTTGTTTCATTTTCTCCAAATGATAGTAAAGATTCAGTCTGTGTCTCTATATGATGTTTACAATTCCTGAAACACCTGAGCAGTGAGTTGCACATGATAATAGTAACCTCTCACTAAGTAAATTAAGCTGAATGTTGAATTTCTCAACCAAAACTTTGAAATCTAAGAAAGAGACATATCTTCATCCTGCTTTTCTTGTATGACTTCTTTCCCCTGTATCAAAGGATACAGGGTGTTAACACATGATACAGAGAAAGAGAACTGTGTGTGCCTGTGTGTGTATTTACATATGTGTAGCCACATCAATTTTTGTATTTGTAGGAACGCCTTCTTGAGAATTTGATTCAGAAACCCATAGCATTTTATTGAAATTATGTTTCCTTTGATTGTCTCATCTGTTTATCGGAGCTGTTAACAGGTATTCTGTGTTTCATTTATCATACACTAGTACAAAATCTGAGTTCACGATGCTAAATTCATAAACGTTGAATACTGCTGAAATCCAAATTATAGGGGTTTTCTTATTATAGGTTATTCCTATTTTTCTTTTGTCAACAGGGTGCAGTTGAAAACAATATGGAGCTCCCATTTCATCCTAAAACTATCTAGTGTGAATTTAGGCAAGTTATTTAACTCCAGGCCCTTTGTAATCTAATCTATGAAATAGGGCTATTAGCCTGCCCAACTTGCAGAATTGCTCTGAAGATTAAAAATCATGTATTGTATAAACATTCAAAACAGTAATTGGCACATAGGAAGTGATCAGCCAGTTCTAAATGCTAACTGCTAGTAAAACTAAATAAAAAAGTAAGACATAAAGTAGTGAATATAATAATTAACACTTTCTTAATGTAATAATTGTTTCTCATTAATTACACTGTGACAGAATTGGTATTTGAATTCCATGACTCATTGTTTAGCTACTCAGAGCTTGTCGATACACTTTCAATTAGATTGAATCATTCATATTGCAATAGCAACCCCATCACGCCTTTTGGAATGTAAGTTCTGTGAAAGCAGGGAGTGTTTGATTCATAGCAGGCATCCAGATATTGTAGAAAGACAAATAAACACCATGTTTTGTTTTCCTAATAGGTTTAGCTTTAAAAATAAGAATATTGTTAGTAATCACTTGGCAAATATTTATAATTTGCCAAGCATCTTACTAAACATTAGTAGATTATCTTATTTTAATGTTGATATTACTTCTGTGAGTACATTACTAGGATATCTAAGGTGAAGAAATTCTGGCCTATATTTGTATATCTGGGCTTATCAGTTAATTATTATTCCAATGTAAATACAAATCACTACCATTTTTCCCATTGGCACGTGCAGCTGTTTCTGTGCTTTCATAAGCCTCAGCAGAATAGCGTTTTATAAGATTTAAAAATATGGTAGCTATGTATGTTACTGTTTTTAATTTGCATATTATAGAAATTTAAAATATGCCTTTCATGCTTGAAGAACACTGATTTGAATTGCACAGGTCAATTAAGAACAATTTTTGTTTGTTTGTTTGTTTGTTTGTTTTTTGATATGGAATTTCACTCTTGTTGCCCAGGCTAGACTGCAATGGAGCAATCTCGGCTCATCACAACCTCTGCCTCTGGGGTTCAAGTGATTCTCCTGCCTCAGCCTCCGGAGTAGCTGGGATTACAGGCATGTGCCACCACGCCTGGGTAGTTTTTTGTATTTTTAGTAGAGACGTTGTTTCTGCATTTTGGTCAGGCTGGTCTCAAACTCTCCACCTCAGGTGATCCGCCTGCCTCGGCCTCCCAAAATGCTGGGATTACAGGAGTGAGCCACCACGCCCGGGCGGCAATTTTTTAAAAAATACATATAGTCAGCCCTTTCTGTCTGTAGATTTCACATCAGCAAGCAAAGGTGGATAGAAAATACAATATTATTCACTGTAATCCCAGGTAACTAGGAAACTGAGAAACGAGGATTTCTTGAGCCCAGGAGTTTGAGGCTTTAGTGAGGTATGATCAAGCCACTGCACTCCAGCCTGGTGAAAGAGCAAGACTCCATCTCTTAAGAAAATAAAATGAAATACAGTATTAAAGGAAAGAAACCCACAATTATGGGGGGCCAACATTTTATTTTTAAAGATAAGCTTTATATTGCCAAATTTTTTTTGTTTTCAAACTTATATTTTCAAATATTACTATTACATACAGAAAATGATTTTGTTAAAAAATCACAAAGTAGGAAGGACATAAATCCAGAAAAAAAGGCTTTTAAGTGAGTAAATTTATTTCTATGGAATAAATCTCAACAATTATTTTTCCTTTAGCTTGATATGTTAGAACTTTTATCAAAGAATGATACTCGTTGCATGAGCTCAAATCTGAGAACCTCAGATGTAGCTAACAAAGAACTAATGAATAATGTAAAGTAAGAGAATTATGAATGTTTTTCTAAAAAACAAAAAATAAAACAAAACTGTTGCATTCCATGTGGACTCCTAGCCATGCTTTCCAGAAATATTTTCTGTTTTATATTATTGCCTACATCACTGTCTTAACAATATGAAGACCGGGATGTCAAAGGGCATTAAGCATGTGGTAAGTTATATTATGGCCAGTTAACCCAAGGGAGGTCAGATGTGGCTTCAGATTCCACATACACAGCTGCTTTTCCTCACTGAGGCAGAGCAAGGTAATCCAGAAATTCTTTTCAGACTCTGAGATTGCTGTACTTACATTATTCTGAAAATCACTTGAAAACATGAAATATTAAATAACTTATACTAAAATCTGTATTATTATTCTGATAGATCAATTTGATTTGTTTAGTGGTTTGTTCACGTTCAGCTTGTTAATTCCACAGAAGGGGGGGTCCTACTTTTCATGTATACGTGTCTTTTCTGCAGGACTTGAGTATGCACAAATTTTGATATCTATCAGGGTCCTGGAACCAATTTCCAGAGATGACTGATTAAGTTCAGTCTTGTTCTGAAATTTTTATTTTGTGTGTAGAAGTACATTTTCATAAACTTATAACTGTATTCATTTCTCATTACAATATTACGAATCATGAATGATCAACCAATGTTTCTGTAACAAACATTTATTGATCCTTAGGGTTACCAGATAGACTTTTTATAGGTAGGAAAATAAAAAATGACTCCCTCTTATAATGTCACTTTTCCTCTTTTTTTGGTACTGTGGAAAAATATCATAGTTGATTTCTTGCAAGCCAAGGGAAAATTTCAAAATATATGTAGCAAATGATAAATACAATATTTTCTCATACAATGTAATTCAATTTTTTCATGTGTTTATTTTCAGTATCTTTTTGTTTCTTATTTTGAAAGAATATACATTTATTTTAGAAAATGTAAAGATCAAGAAAGCCACAACAGAAAATAAATATCTCCCTAATTTCATCAGAAAAATATAAAATCATGGTTATAGTTTTGTGTGTATAATTCTATTCCCTTTCTTATTTTAAATATATTTTCGTTCATGTATACACAAAACCGAGTAACTCTCTCTCTAGATAATGTATATAATAAACATATTTATTTATTCATTTTCCCATTTTTATATTTAGAGGTTTTTCTCCCTCCTAAATCTTTTTTTTTTTTTTTTTTTTTTTTGAGACGGAGTCTCGCTCTGTCGCCCAGGCTGGAGTGCAGTGGCGCGATCTCGGCTCACTGCAAGCTCCGCCTCCCGGGTTCGCGCCATTCTCCTGCCTCAGCCTCTCCAAGCAGCTGGGACTACAGGCGCCCGCCACCACGCCCGGCTAGTTTTTTTTTGTATTGTTAGTAGAGACGGGGTTTCACCGTGGTCTCGATCTCCTGACCTCGTGATCCACCTGCCTCGGCCTCCCAAAGTGCTGGGATTACAAGCGTGAGCCACCGCGCCCGGCCCCTCCTAAATCTTGACTGTTGCAATTTTTTTCTGCCAAACATTGACTATCGCCAGGTTGATCTTATATGTATTGCAGAAGGGGTTAGGTCATTGGACAACCAGAAATGGCTCTATCTTTCTGTCCAGGGATTATCAAAGGGTCTGGTTTGGGAGTAAGAGCATGTTTTAAACAATTTGATTGGTTGGCCAGTGGCAGCATATTTTTAACTTACCCATCGCCCCCTCTTATGTTGTTGTTGTTAAGAGACAGGTTCTCACAATTTCTCCCAAGCTGGAGTTCAGTGGTGCAATCTTAGCTCACTGCAGCCCCAAAATCCTGGGCTCATTCAATCTTCCCACCTCAGCCTCCAAAATCGCTAGGATTACAGTCACATGCCACAATGCCCAAGTAATATTTATACTTTAATTTGTTGAGACAGGGTGTCCCTATGTTGTCCAGGACGGTCTACAACTCCAAGCCTCAAGCAATCCTCCCACCTCAGCCTCCCAAATTTACGGGATTACAGGCATGAGCCACCGCTCCTGGCTTTATCTCTTTACTTCTGTGTTTGTCCTTCTCTTCTAGGTCTATCCCATGAACGGTCTTAGCCCGTTCTGTAAAACATTCTTCTGCCGTGGTCATGTGAAACATTACAAGATTGTTTTTGATGATTCTTCATGTTTTATGTTATGTATTCTAACATGGCAGTGTGACTTTTTTAAAAAGGACAAAAAAGCACAGTAGAAGGTCGGCTAATCACAAACAAGACTTTGATGATCACAGTTGCCCTATAGTTTATTGTAATGTATAAAAAAATCAGCACTTACTAGTAATGTGCCTTGAGACAAATCATTTAGTCAGTTGATTTCTCAGACCTCAGTTTTCTCCTCTGTGAAATACTGATATCAACTGTGTGTAATTTATTTTAAAGAATTAGCTGCATAGTATTCCATAGTGTATATGTGCCACATTTTCTTAATCCAGTCTATCATTGTTTGACATTTGGGTTGGTTCCAAGTCTTTGCTATTGTGAATAGTGCTGCAAAAAACATATGTGTGGAATACTATGCCGCCATAAAAAAATGATGAGTTCATATCCTTTGTAGGGACATGGATGAAGCTGGAAGCCATCATTCTCAGCAAACTATCGCAAGGACAAAAAACCAAACACTGCATGTTCTCACTCATAGGTGGGAATTGAACAATGAGAACACATGGACACAGGAAGGGGAACATTACACACCCAGGACTGTTGTGGGGTGGGGGGAGGTGGGAGGGATAGCATTAGGAGATATACCTAATGCTAAATGACCAGTTAATGGGTGCAGCACACCAACATGGCACATGTATACATATGTAACAAACCTGCACGTTGTGCACATGTATCCTAAAACTTAAAGTATAATAATAAAAAAAAAGAATTAGAAAATTTGTAAAATACTTTAATACCGAGCATGATTCCTGTCATTACTATATCATTATTACTGTTGTAGCACTGAACCACTTACCACTTAAGTTAGTTAGTTTGTTTGTTTGTTTTTTGAGACAGAGTCTCGCTCTAAAGCCCAGGCTGGAGTGCAGTGGCACGATCTTGGCTCACTGCAACCTCTGCCTGCCAGGTTCAAGCAATTCTCCTGCCTCAGCCTCCTGAGTAGCTGGGACTACAGGCACGTGCCACCGTGTCCGGCTAATTTTTTGTGTTTTTGGTAGAGACAGGGTTTCACCATGATGTCCGGGCTAGTCCTGAACTCTTGACCTCATGATCTACCTGCCTTGGCCTGCCAAATTGCCGGGATTACAGGATTGAGCCACCGTGCCCGGTCAGATGACTCTTTAGAGATGATTGAATGTGGAAGTTCAGTTGACAAGTGGCTGGTTCAAATAGTTAAATTAGAAATATTCAATGTTAGAATTGTAGAGTGCTCTTGTGTTTCTCTTCTATATCATTTGGGCAACTAGTAAACAGCATACTGCTTTATCGACAGGCATGTCATCTATGCTCCAAGCAGCCACAGCAAGTATTCAGAGGAGTCATTTCCAGGAATTTCTAATGCTCTGTTTGAAATTGAAAGCAAAGTGGACCCTTGCAAGGCTAGGGGAGAAGTGAAGAGAAAGATTTCTGTTGCAGCCCTAACAGTGCAGGCAGCTTCAGAGGCTTTTAAACAAGTAGCCTAAGAGGATTCTTTAGAGAACCCATATTGAATTTGTGTGATACGTCACTCAGAAAGAATCATGATGGGTATATTGATGAATTTTAAAATTAGTATATTAGAAATGAAGCTAGATATTATATACAGTTATGTGAGCATTCATATACTTGTTTGTGTATATGTTTTCTTTTATTTTCTTGTCATGGATTAAGAATAAAAAATAAAAAATAATAATTATACGAGGTTATTCTGAAGTGGAAGAATCAAACTCAGTATTAAATCCAAGGAGAATAGACAAACATCATAAAACTCTCCTCTGGCATGATCAGGGAATCAAGTCTAATCTGTTCATGTCGCTTCACACATAAGAAAATATCAGTTTGTCATAGAGCACACTGGGGAATATGCACAACTGCTTCAAGCCAGAGGTCTCACACCCTGCCTGGCCTCCCAAGGCTGAGATGATCATTATCTCAGCACAGTCTTTGGTACACTGATTAAATTACACTTTTATAAATTAATCCCTCTATAGCATAAGAAATAATTATTTTTTAATCAAAAATATTTTTTTATATAAAAGACTATAATGTAACACACAAGTATTGAGAAAAATGCCAATGACACGAATATCTGTGAACCTACTAACCATATGAAGAAAATAACGTTTCCAATATCTTTGGGTTCTCCATGCAATAATGACAGTTGTGCTTGTTCACTTTCTTAAATGTTATGTTTATCTTTATTTCCTCTGTTATTCTTTATAATTTTATCACACATGGCTATATGATTTACATGTTTGATATTTTGGCTTTTTGTAATTTTGAACTTTTTATAAGTAAAATCATACCATGTATATTTTATGGTACTAGTTTTTTTCCACTGGTCTTTAAGGGTTTAGATAAATAGATCGATAAGTAGACAGATAGATAGATATAGAGCACTTATTCAAATGAAAGTAAGATTCAGGGTCCATCAGGAAAGAGAAAACATATAAACATATAACATATGGTTATAAATGGGATAACCGAGGGGCAGTTCCAAGATAGCCGAATAGGAATAGCCCTAGCCTACAGCTCCTAGGATGAGCGGCCCAGAAGACGGGTGATTTCTGCATTTCCAACTGAGGTACCAGGTTCATCTCACTGGGGCTTGTCGTACAGTGGGTGCAGTGCACTGAGCATGAGCCAAAGCAGGGCAAGGCATTGCCTCCCCCAGGAAGCACAAAGGGTTAGGGAATTCCCTTACCTAGCCAAGGGAAGCTGTGACAGATGGCACCTGGAAAATCAGGTCACTCTCACCCTAATACTGTGCTTTTCCAATGGTCTTAGCAAACAGCACACCAGGAGATTATATCCCGAGCCTGGCTAGGAGGGTCCCACCCCCACGGAGACTCACTCGTTGCACTCTAACATTCTCAGTCCCATGGGGAGACCATGAGGTCACATTCCTTTGATCCAGTTTTACCCAATTTCTGGCAATTTCTCCAATGCACTTCATGGTCTATCCTCTCTCATCAGTTGCACCTGTGAGTCTCTGCCTGAAACGCTCTCCCCATCTGGGGTCAATAGAGTGTCTTTTAAGTATAACCCATGGACTGTCTGCCCTGGGGCCCGTGACTGACCTAGCAGCACTTCTTCTGGGCTTCCCTAGTCACTGTGTATTAACAATTTATTTTCTTGGCTAGTTATAGAAAAGTTTACTTGAACCATTCCTATGATACTTGAATTGGACCCTCATTGTAGTTTACGAGTGGCAAAGAAGGGTCTGAGTATTCCAGCAAAGCAGTATGCAAGGAACAAATTATGAGAAAACATTTAGGAATGCGGAAAAAGGGCCAGGTGCGCTGGCTCACACTTGTAATCCCAACACTTTGGGAGGTCCAGGGGGGCGGGTCATCTGAGGTCAGGAGTTCGAGACTAGCCTGGCCAACATGGTGAAACCCCTCTTTACTAAAAATACAAAAAATTAGCCGGGCATGGTGGCAGGTGCCTGTAACTCCAGCTACTCAGGAGGCTGAGGCAGGAGAAGTGCTTGAACCAGGGAGGCGGAGGTTGCAGTGAGCCGAGATTGCACCATTCCACTCCAGCCTGGGTGACAGAGCAAGATTCCATCTCAAAAAATAAATAAAGAAATAATAAAAAAGGAATATGGAAAAGAGACAGATGAAGATTCATAAACCAGGAGCATACTGAAACCGTTCTGATGTAATTGCATATGCTGGAATGATGATCGTGAGCTTGTCTAGAGACTTCAATGATTACCCTCCTTATAACAAAGCAGAAAGCCTTCCTTAGAATTATCTGGGCTGACATCATTCTTTGTCCAGACCTGTTAACAGACGTCGGCAACCCAGTGCTGTGAGTCTCAGTCTCAACAATGCAGAAGGCCTGAGATCCCACAGAAATTATCCTTGAATTTCTGAAGACTCTTAAGGCACAGTAATTTATGGATCCTATGAATTTCATGTTTTTTAAAATATCAGATTATGTGAGGTTTTTGAACAAATTAAGTTCCAGGATGATATCCACCACCCAGACAGGAAATCAGTTTAAAGAATTAAAATCTCAAAGTCCAGAATGATGAAAAAAAATGTTTTTCTTAGAGCTTCCTTGTAAGTTTCTTTCATTTTTCTTGAGATATAAGTAGTGGAGAACAATCTCTGCCTGATACATCTGCCCTAGTCATATGTAAATTTATTAATTGTAGAAGAAAAAATTATACCTTTGAAATAAAATAGCTACTTAAAGCTTTCTGTTGTTTTTGAGGCAAAGTCTCACTCCATCACCCAAGCTGAAGAGCAGCATTGCAATTATAGCCCACTGCAGTCTCAAACTCCTGGAATAAAGTGATTCTTCCACCTTAGCCTCCAAAGTAGCTAGGACAACGGGGTACATCACCAGGCATGGCTAATTTTCTTTTTCTTTTTTGTAGAGATGGTGTTTTACTATGTCTCCCAGGCTGATCTTGAACTCCTGGCACAAAGGGATTCTTTACACCTGTTGTTTATGTTAGCATACAATGTGAACTGCAGTTCTAAATTTACTTGTATAGCAGGTACTAACATAGCTTATACAATACTATAGTTGAATAATCTTTCCCCATCAATTTTTACTGTATTCTTTATTACTAATACTTGCTTATATATCACTGAACCTATTTCTGGGTCATCTACTCTTATCTTTCTATGTATCCTTACATCAGCTCCCAGGATTTGATATTTATATCATGACACTCTATTTAATACACAGAAGTTTACCCTCAAAATTCTACTTTAAAGAAATTACCTTAGTATTCTCACCAAGTATTTTTCCTTCCATCTTAAAATGTTGTTCAAATTGTGTTCTACTTTTTTGATTTTACACAGAATTAATCATAAATTAATCATAAATGTTTAACATTTTCAAAATTAATGGCCTCATAATATTGTTATTCCGGATAAATAGAATTTTGCCAGATGAAAGTGGAGATAAGGAACTCTGTGTAAAGGTAACGACCAAAAAAATGGTAGAAAGAAATCAGGCTTTGAAAATTCAATTGTTTGGCTGAATATGATACATGGATACTAAAAACAACATGAAATAAAACTGGAAAAAGCCAGGGTCAGAGTGGAGGGCTTTCAGTGTTAAGCAGAGTATGCTGTAATTAATCAATTGATAGTACGGATGCACTGGCATTTCTGAGCAACACAAATCCCACTTATTATGTCAAAAATAGGTCTTTTGAGATAGGGCAGCCCTGCATAGGACGCACTAGAATGGAGAGGCAGATGCCAGAGTTCAGAGACTGATCACAGCAAGAACTTCCCAAGTCTCTTTCAGCAACACTGATGTGAGTTAGCATTTCCTTTTAATTATATCTATTATAGCTATATAAAGAAAATATTTTTTCAGATAATTTGGACGCAAATTTTGTCCTTAATAATATAAATTATTTGTGCTGTTTAAATAAATAATCCCGGATTACTGAGATATTTATTCTCCCTCCCTTGCTTGTGAGGAAACAACCAATGCTGAAAAGATGCTTTTTAATTAGAGTACCAAAAATATTGGTTAACTATATGACATTCAGAAAAAGCATAAAGACAAGATAATGAGGGCACGTAATTATCAGAATTACTTTTCACCATTTCTGTGACATTTCATCCAAAATCCAAAACGTGTATTAAAACATCTCATGCACCCCACAAATATATACACCTACTATGTGCCCACAAAAATAAAAAATTAAGAATTTTTTTAAAAAAGGGTCAAAATCCAAAAGTTTTTGAGCAGCAACATGACATTGAAAGAAAATGTTAATTGGAGCATTAATTTTAGCAAATAATTCTAGCATATCCTAAAATACGGGATATTTTAGGATATGTATTAGGATATGTATTAGGGATGTTAAACCAATAAGTATACTGCAAATATACCAACATTTGAAAAAATCAAAAATCCAAAACTTTTCCATTCTTAAGCATTTTATGTAAGTGATAATCAACCTTATAATCTGTTGAATTGCATCATATGTATAGATTACATATTCTAAAGAGAAATCATGTTTTGATGTCTTGCAGATTTAATTTTGAGACACACAGTAATATTTTATTTATGAACCCAAGGAATGCTTTTCCTTTATCAGCTTTTAGAGCACTTTGAAAGTTAATCTTTAACATAATGGTTGAAAGACAATACTCTTTTATTTTCAAAACAATCCCACATTGAATTCAGTGGGGAATTGTATTTGATTCTTTACCTAGACATGCCAGTGAATTCCGGGGAAGGACTTTTTTTAGTTAAGTTTTCATGAGGAGATTTACCTTCAAAGCTTTCATCGGGGCTTTGAAGCTACACAACTTAAAAGAAAAAAGAGAATACATAGAAATCAGATATATTAAATGCCCGTTAAACAGAAGTAAATAACTAAACCATAATTCGGCAAAAACAAGGGATGATATCTGCACATTAGCAACTATTAAGAATTATAATAGTGAGTTTCCGACAATATGGAAAAATACTGATGTTATTATGTGTAGGTGCAACTAAATTATTAAAATAAATGCATAAACCACATAGAATAAGAAGTCTGCAACTAAATAGCACCAAGACATTGTCTTTAGATGAATGGTTTTATCATATTATTTTTTGGTCCATTTTGCTGAATTGAAAGCGATAGCTCTCAAAAATATTTACCTTTCTCTTACAAAAAAAAGAAAATAAAAAGTAGCAAACTTGTTAAGGTAAAGAAGAAGAGAGAAGAAAGAGAAGGAGCCTGAGCTTCTAGGATGCCTCACTTTGTACATGGGTAATCTGGATGATTCCACCAAAAGGTATCTATTTGTTGGCTGGACTTCATTGAAATCTGGGAGTTTTCCAGAATTAATCCATTCAGAGATAAGACAGGTTTAATTCTGGGGCCAGAAGGCAGAGACTAAAGGCAAACAATCTCTGTAATATCCAAGTGATCATATACCTGGATGCATAAGCATAGTGGAGGGAGAGGGATAAATAATCTTTTGGAATCCTCAAGTGGCAGAAATCTCTTAATTCTCCAACACCAGTAGATAGAGCCATCCAAAAGCAGGAGAAGAAGCCAAGTAAAATCTGGAAGAAGGAATGTTAGAGAGTAGGAGTTGCAAGGACAAGCTTTTACTGCTCACTGGACAGAGCAAACTCTCAGCTTCAGAAAGAAGGAGTGAAGGTAGAAAGAGTGGCCCTTGCTCTGGGACCAACACAGTGGAGCACTTCCTAATGGCCTTTCCAAAGTTGCCCTATATAACCCTGCTGGAGGAGAAGGCTGTGAAGTTTTCTGGCTCCTAGAGTGCCTCTCGGAATTCCAAATCCGAAATTCCCTGTCTGAACAAGGAGTTTCTTACCTTTTTCTTCCTATTTTTCCCAGAGCAGATGAGCCAATATTGCTCCATGCTGAGGTCTTGGAACCATCCTTTTAAACGCCATAAAATTAATTAGGGAAGAAGAGACTGGGAGAAATAAAAATAAACCAAACTTGCAACATTTTCAGAATAAGTTATTAGGTGAGCTAGATCTCTGAACTGCTTTTTCATAGTCATTTATTACCTATTTCCTAGAATCAGGTAGACCCTAGTTTACAGTTCTCTGCAACTGTTCTATCTGCATCCCAATTAAACTACAGACTGTGGTGCTGACAGTCCCCAGAAGCAACTGACTCACCGAATAACGCAGTGTCCACATCCTGATAATTTCATACCCCCTTGCAGTGACCAATCAAGCAGAATTTTCCAGCCCCTCACCTTCCACAATCCCCTTAAAAATTCCAGCCCAGAACTCCTTGGAAAGATGGAGTTGAGGGTCTCCTCCAATGTTCTCACTCAGAACACTGTGATCATTCAACTTATTATCTGCTGCAAATCTCCTGTCTGAGTGTGGTTGGCACGTTACTGCACAGTAGGCTGTTACTGTACAACCTGTTGGTCCTATAACAATATGGAATTCTAAACTCAGCACAGCCTTCTATGTTATGAGGAAGTTATATACTATTTTTTAAAGAAAAAGGATGCAAAATCTTTATTGACAGATTGTTAGCTAGAGTTATACATTTTAAACATTTGGACATTTGTGTGTGGGCCTCTATTTATTTCCTTGTAGTGGTTTACAAGTATGGGAAGATGTCTGCCAAAAAGTTATTACCAGAAGTTTAACAGTCAAAAGGATAAGCTGTGTGGAAAGAATACTGGTAATTAAGTGAAACCACGTTTTGACATGCACATTTTTCCAGGCCGTTGACATCTACTTTGATTATTGCTTATTTCCTCGTTTTAATATTTAGTTTATAAAATTTTATAAATAGCATTCAAACAAAAAAGGCAAATGGTGGGAAGATAATAAAGAATAATTTTAAATGAATAACTCACTTCCCAACTCTACCAAAACTGAATAATGAAATCTGGATGCCTTCCTATTCTGAAGTGTTTCTTACTAGATACAGCTCTAGCCATGAAGAGTTTTGGGAAGAAATGATCTCTAAGCTTTCCACAATATGAGTGTATATATTCCAGGTAGAACCTGCTAAGGTGCTGTTAATTTTTGTAATACGGGACTGAGGGATCTGGAGACCGCAAGACTGAAGGACCATAGATGTGCTGGACTCACCGCTGGCGTCAGGCTTCAAGAGAAGCACAAGGAGCATGCATAGTCCCCAGAAGTTTTGATGTTTTCTGCCTGGCTTTCTTCTGAGCCTCCTACCTCCTATGCTGCTGCGACCCTTCAATTTGGCTATAGCCTTTACCACCACCTCTGGCTTTTGTTCCCTCTTTTTTTCTAAAATTACTTTGAAGCAAGAAGTTTTAAAAGATGGTTTTCACAGACTTTTTAAGAAAAGGGAAATTCGTTGAAAGCATTGAAGATTTACCTACCTACAGACCCTTAACAACACGTAGGAGTACACTATTTCTAGAGCCATATGAGTTAGCTTCCCAATAAGAGAGAAATATCCCAGAGGCAACGATGGTTTCAGACAATTTAAACATAGCGTCTCTACTTATTTGCTTACGGAATCTGAAGTTTTCATTAACTCCAGATCTGACTCACAAGACTGTTTATCCTTTGCAAAGAATGGCACATAGTCAGGATGGACCAAATTTACCATGAATGACAATGCACAATTACTGATCGTTTATCACCAAGACTCCCAATTTGAAGTTAACATTGAAGAAAACATAGATGATAATAAAATGACTTCGACAAACCAGTAGTTTTTCTGAATCTAGCATTTATGAGAATATTGAAGATAAGAATCAGCTGCGTTTGGTGGCTCACATTTGTCATGCCAGCAATTTGGGAGGCTGAGGCGGGCATATCACTTGAGGTCAAGAGTTTGAGACCAGCCTGGCCAACATAGTGAAATCCTGTGGTCTCGATTAAAAATACAAAAATTAGCCAGGCATGATGACACGGGCCTGTAATCCCAGCAACTCAGGAGGCTGAGAATCGCTTGAACCCAAGAGGTGGAGGTTGCAGTGAGCCCATGACAGGCATCTGTATTTCCAGCCTGGGAGATAGTGGGAGTCACAGCCTCAAAAAAATAAAATAAATAATCTATGCCAGAAGCAAAAAAAAAAAAGAAGAATTTGTTCAGCTAAAAATTATTTGCATCAAAACAAACTTCTTCAAAGCTTTTCCAGTCTAAGTTTACATTCTATGATGTTACTTTGGAATGCATGCAAGGGCCATTGAAACCAAGAACTGTAATTGAGTGTATATGTCAGTAAGACAATTCAGTTCACTCTTATAACTAATATATTTTACACATTTACAAAAATCAGCAATTTTTAGTAACTGATGATCCAGACCATATTTTGTATTATTTGCTTTGCATAAAATGTCTACAATACAGAAATCCACAAAGATCTAAAGTATAAAAGGGATTGTGAGTCGAGTGGGTGGGGAAGGCGCAATGAATAGACAGTAATGATAAAGAGTTTTGGGTTTCATTTTGGGGTATATAAAATGTCCAGGAATCAGACAGTTATGGTTTTTCACAACTCTTTATTAAAGTTAAATTTAGGAAACAAATGTATAATTTCAATGTAGTTATCCCATTTCATACTCGGATAATAATTTTCTTTCCTCAAGTTACAGTGAGCTCAAAGATGCTCACACATTGTCCTACTGTCTCACATGAGAAGGTCTTGAGATTGGAAGTTTTTTCAGGCAAGAGAGCTCACTAAGAAATCATAATGAAACCTGACTTTCATGGGGAACCAATACAAACGAAAGGTGTCAAAAGGGAAGACAAAGAGGAAGGGAAAAAGCTGTATATGAGGGAACCTTTTGAAACATCATAAAAGCTCACAACTGTGTTGTCATAATCCAGAAACACCCCAACCCGACCCAAAGGTCTTTGCACATAGTGAGTTAAGGGAAGAAAGATGTTGGAGAGGCTATAAAGGTTGTTTCTCTTTGAAGAAAATAGAAAAAATGCTTCCTCAAAAGCAGGAACGTGATTTGTGTTTGCTGTCCTGGAATCTTTACAGACTCCCAGAATCCAGTTGGAGGAGTGAGTTACATCCACTTCCCAGTAATGCCTGCCGGAGGAGAAGGCCTGAGCTCCCCATGCTGCAAAGTTCTCTGCTCTCTGGGACTCCCCGGGCGCACCATCATGGTCATCTCCAAATATCACATTTCTCGCATCCTCAGAAAGGCTCATATAGTGACTTGCCCTTTCCTTACTCAGAGGATCATCCACTGCAAGAAGAACAAAAATCAGGTCAAGGAGTTACGTGGGGGTCAGATGTTATCTGCCCAGGTACTGGCTTTATTTATACCTCCTGTAAGTGACAGAATACAGGGAGCAAAAAGACTTTGGAGACTCTCATCTATGAAGATCAAGGGTTATTATGACTTCTACAGCACAGGAGAATCCTTAAAATCACACAGAAAAACAAATAAACATATCATCAATTGTGTGAATCAGTGATTTAATGTCTGGCTTTGCATGATTTGTTTCAAGATATATGTAACATTTATTTAGTAGAAAATGCCACTTGCATTGTTTGTATTCAATATAAATAACAAATAGACTTCACGCTGCTATGATGCTCTTATTTAATGGGATATAAAATGTGCCTGTTGCTTTTTTGTTCTTTTTTTTTTTTTTTTTTTGAAAGAGTCTCACTCTGCTGCCCAGGCTGGAGTGCAGTGGTGTGATCTCAGCTCACTGCAGCCTCCTGGGCTCAAGCGATTCTGCTTCCTCAGCCTCCCGAGTAGCTGGGATTACAGGCATGTGACACCATGCCCAGCTAATTTTTGTATTTTTAGTATAGATGGGGTTTTGCCATGTTGGCCAGGCTGGTTTCCAACCGTTGACCTCAGGTGATATGCTCGCCTCAACCGTAGAGGATTACAGGCATGAGCCACTCTGCCAGGCCTCACCTCCTCCATTTTTAAACATCAAAATATGATGGACTTCCATCCATGTGCAGTTTAGAAGTTTCTGAAAATAATGATCATGTTCTGCTTTTACATGACCTGGTCAGCCACTGCTTCATTCAGTCTAATCCTGGTTTTAGCCCTCTGTTGTCTAATGGCTGCCTTACAAGTTTGGGCCATTTTCATAGAACCCTCAGCTTCCAGTTGTTGTGAAATGTATCTTACAGCAGTAAAGTTGTTCTGTTCATGGAAGTTTTAGTTATTTGCTTGGTCAAAGCTTTCTAATTTTTATGATAAATATTATTTCTACAATATATTATAAATTCACAGAAATTAGAACTAAAATGGGAAATGGCTCAACCAAGGAATCCACTAAACAGAAATTGAGGCTGTACTGCCAAGCAGCTGGCTCTTACCTCTGAATTTGTTGAGCATATCTAGCACTCCGGTGATGTGCCAGGAAGTGAGTTCTGGGTTCACTGGCTGGGGCTTTTCCATTTGCACCAACTCTGTCCTGCAAAGAACAACCTCGGTTACACTTTTAGGCCCAGGGATAATCACACAGTCATACAAATGTTTCAGATTTTCATCCAAGATATTTCTTGAGAAATCTCCCTTTTTTTGTTAAATTCAGTACACATTTTATTCAACTCTATTGGGGATACAGCAATGCTACTTTTATCTAAATTTAACATGTTCAAGCCCAGTTTCTCCATTCTCTCATACATGATCCTAATTTAAAGTTACTGAGTGTCATCTCCTCCCTCTCCCCCTCTGGCCTCTTCAAAGCATACAGATATCCTGGGATTCTTGCTGAGAGAAGAAAACTCAGCCAAAGCCTTTGCGACCTCACTCAGTAGTTGTCACCAGTGATGCAGTCAGGGTCTTACAGGGAATGCCCACTGGCACTAAAGGTTTTGAACTTCTGTTCAAACCAAAGGAGTCTATTTTCAGCCTGTCAGCTCTGGTGCTGAGGGTGCTGAGGCAGCCATTCCCTTCTTAGATTCTGCCTACAACAGGGGAGTGCAGAGATGGAACAGGGCCTGGCTATTGATGTCCCTGGGAACAAATCCTCCCTCCCTTTCCTGTCCTTAGGGCATTTCCCTCCTTCCTCTCTTTTTCACCTCTCACTTCTCTAGAATAGGAGACTCCTTTGTGATAACTCAGAGTAATCTTCTTCTTAAGATTTGCTGGGGCAGCGCTGGAGAAGATGGGGGTGAGTGGGTAGAAGAAAATCCAGAATGGCACACTGTTGTTACATACATTTTCATTCAGCCAGATAAGAAGGAAACTTCTGAGACAGAGAAGCTTAAGGTCTCAGGTTCTCCTTTGAAACCAAAATGGAACACAGCCACAGATCAATGCTAAATACCTCAAAACATGTAGTTGACCCTTAAGCAACAAGGGTTTGAAATTTGGGGGTCCACATATAAGTGGATTTTTTTCAATGAAAGTTTCACCTAGCTTGCCTGCCTCTCCTGCCTCCCACTCCATTTCTTTGGTTTCTGCCTCTGCCACTACTGAGACACTGTCTTCTCTTCTTCCTCCTCTTCAGCCTACTCAATGTGAAGTCGGTGATGATGAAGACCCTTATGGTGATCAACTTCTTAATGAGTAATAAGTATATTTTCTCTTCCTTATAATTTTCTCAATTATATCTTTTTCTCCAGCTTACTTTATTGTTAGGATACAGCATATTATACATATAACATACAATATATGTTAATTGACTATTTACAGTAACAACAGGCTTCCAGTCAATAAGAGGTCATTCATAGTTTGGTTTTGGAAAAGTCAGAAGTTATACTTGGGTTTTCAACTATGTGGAATTGCATGAAGGTAGTTAGTGAATCTAATCCCTACATTTTTCAATGGTACATATCAATAAGGGAATGACTTTCTCAGAAATCAAAGTTCATTAGTGTAACTCACCATTCCAGTATGTTTTCCAAGTCCTGCAGAGAAAAACACAAGGACTTAATCATGAGAATTCTGTCCTACTTTCCCTAGTATTCTTTGTTGTTTTTCTGGGTTAACAAGATAGGTTTATTGATACACCTCTAAGGAATCATCCAAGGCTGTGTTAATAACAGAACCTCAGCTGAACCATGGTGGGCTTCCTCAGTGGGCATTAGGAATGAAGGAGCTGAGAATAAGACTGTGGACTGATGTACGCAGCTATCTAGGTTCTCAGTCACTCATCTCCCAGGCTTAATCCCAAGAAGTGAGGATGTACTAGGGAACTTAAATTGAGTTTTATTTACAAAGTTAATATTCTCCTGGCCTAGCATTTGGTTGATTTTGGATAACATTTCTTTGTGGCTAGTACTCCTGATTATACCGAAGAGGATTTTGTCCTATGTGATCTACCAAAATGGCAAAAATCTCCCAAAGATTACCAGAATATGCAAAAATAAGTCACTGGACAAAGGCAATGACAGAGTCAAGGAGCATGTGTCACTTATCTGAGAGTAGTTACATTTGCAGGTAGCATATGAATGTCCTGGCAGCATTGCCCAACAAAGTCTTCCTGACTCTGGATGATGGACCCTCCCTCCTCACCTGGAGCAGCTTCACATCAGGCATGTGGCACATCTCCCACAGCTCTCTGTACATGTCTTTCGTCTGTTTTATATGTTGGGCTATTCTTACTTCACTGTGTCGGAGTTGTCGAACAATCTCTTCTGCTTCTCTGTCCATTGTCTCCAGATGGCGTTGCTCCTCCTCCAGGAGAAATTGGCGCAACTTCTGATATTGATATCTGATCATCCCTTTCCTGAGGGCCACATAGTCCTGCAGAGATGCTCAGTTAAAAGAATTGCATCTCCTCACTCTCAACAAAACACTTAACACTTCAACTGTTATTCTCCTAGGATATGCAAGCAGTAAACTCATAAGCTCTGTGTCTCATACTTGGAAAGGTTCTAGAAGATCTGCTAGTCTCCTCTACCCATCCTTTCTTCATGTTCCTCCTAGTCTCCCTTCCTGTATAAATCAGTACCTCAAAAGGGCTCAAGATCCCTTCCTGTGATGCTTCTAGAGGATTCTTACTTCATTGTCTTTTTTACCTGCTTCTTCTTAATTTTCTCTTGTTCCTTTGCCTGATTCTTCTAAACATTTTTAAATATTTCAGTATGCACTCTACTGCCGAGTTTTTAAAGGAATTACTTCAGGATGTTTTTTGTCCCCACTGATTTCTCTATTTCTCTCCTCACCTTCACAGCAAAACTTTAAACTACTCAATGTGAATACAATGCTTTAAATAACTCAATGCTATCCTATTCTCAGTGCCTTGGAAGTTTTATCTAAACCCTCAAGGTTACATCAGGAATCACTATCATGCCCTGTTTATTTCATATACATGTACATACTAGTATTTTTTGCACGAGCTCCTGTTGGCCTGTATAATGATAATTGCTGATCTATCATTTGAAACCACTGTTTTGTTTTTTTCTGGGAAGAGGACACTGCTATTTTTTAACTGGTAAGCAGAATTCAGCTAAGAAGTCTAAGCTAGCATTGTGCCAATCTACATTAAAAATATAAAACCTTTTTATCCCTACCGTCAATGAATGGATTTTGCTAATTTCCTGATTTAGATTGTTTTGCATTTCTTGAGTGCTCCTCCATAAAGGATTCATTTTCTTTAGAAGTTTCTCCTGCAAAATAGACATGACCTTTAGTAGCAGATAAGACATTACTGGATATGTTATTCCCTTTTTATGAGAAAAGTCTGTTGTTGAGAGAACAGTAAATTTGAGTTCCCCTGAAGTGGTCAGAGTTTTTACAAGTTAACCTAATTTGATTCTAATATGTGGAACATCAGAGGTAACAGAAACATATAGTAGAGAGTTTCAGGAGACCCAACAGCTAATCAATTTTTTAAGAAATTGGATTTCATATATCCTGGCTCTGGAGAAGTCAAGCTTGCAGCGAAAGCAACCCGTGTTCCCAGGGTTTCCAAAAATTCAACCTTTACATAAATACAATGAAAAATTGTTATTTCTTATTGAAGACAATGTTTTTGCTCAGACTGAGCTCAGACCATCAGAGTATCTTCATATTTTGAAATGCTGACTACGCAAGCGATGAAAATACTCAGCAACAATTAATCAATTTTTACTTAAACCAAAAAAGAAAGTAAACACTTGAATTTTTTCTTTCTTTCTTTCTTTTTTTTTTTTTTTTTTTGACACAGAGTCTCGCTCTGTCACCCAGGCTGGAGTGCAGTGGCATGATCTCTGCTCACTGTGAGCTCTGCCTCCCAGGTTCACGCCATTCTCCTGCCTCAGCCTCCTGAGTAGCTGGGACTACAGGCGCCCGCCACCACGCCCGGCTAATTTTTTTGTATTTTTAGTAGAGACGGGGTTTCACCGTGTTAGCCAGGATGATCTTGATGTCCTGACCTCGTGATCCCCCACCTCCGCCTCCCAAAGTGCTGGGATTACAGGCATAAGCCACCATGCCTGGCCCGAATTTTTTCTTTAAAGAATCCAGAGATGTAATTAATGGAAGCATGACCACCAATTTATCTTTATTCTCTGTATTTCTCCACAGAAAGTCCCTACTTCCTGGGAGTCTTTACCAGTTGATGGGATCCATTTGAACACTTTTCAAATCCAGTCTGCTCGTTGAAGATTTGAAAAGGACTACAAACATGACCTTTACAACAAGGGTTTTCCAATTAATCCTACACATTTAACACTTACACGACAACATGTAGTATACTACAAATCTACAGTAAGCAAAGCAGCATGGTACTGGTGTCAAAATAGACAAGTAAACCAGCAGAACAGATCAGAGAACCCGGAAACTGTTAGACCTCTCTACAACGAACTGAATTTTGACAAAGGTAACAACAGTATTTACTGGGGAAAGGACAGTCTTTTCAATTAACACTACTGGCAAAAACTGGATATTTACATGCAGGGAATAAAATTACACCCTCACCTCTCACCCTATGCCAAAATCAACTCAAAATAGATTGAAAACTTTAATGTAAAACCTGAAAGAACAAATCTACTAGAAGAAAACAAAAGAGAGATGCTCCAGGACATTAATTTGAGAAAAAATTGTATGAATAAAATCACAAAAAGCTAGTCCACAAAAGCAAAAATCAACAACTGGAATTATATTAAACTGCAAAGCTTCTGCACAGCAAAGGAGACAATCAATGGAGTGAAAACACAACTGACAGAATGAGAAAAAATATTTACCAACTATTCACTGGACGGGAGATTGATATCCTGAATATACAAGGAAGTCAAATAACTCAATAGCAAATTAAAAAGAAGAAAAAAAACCCAAACAACCCAATTAAAAAATGGGCAAATGATCTGAGCAGACAATTAACATATGCCAATTTACAAAATAAAATTGAAGTGGAAAAAGGCTAGTCCGTATATGTAACATATTGAAAATTGTAAGCTCTTTTTGGAATCCATAATTACAAAATACGGTGGAATTATAGCTGCTAAGACATAACATGTCAAATAATGCATAAGCTAATATAATACAAAATGGGGGCTAGGCATAGTGCGGCGTGCCTCTAATCCTGGCATTGAGGAGGCCAAGGTATGAGGATGGATTCGGGTCAGCAGTTCTAAACCAGCCTGCGCATCTTATTGACATCTCATCTCTACTAAAAATTCTTTTAAAAATAATGCTGGCATGATGGCACATGCTTATAGTCTCAGCTACTCAGGAGACTGTGGCGGCAGGATTGCTTGAGCCCAGGAGGTCCAGGGTGCAGTGAGCCATGATAGTGCCACTTCAGTTCAGCCTAGGTGACAGAGTTGAGACCCTATCTCAAAAAAAAAAAAAAAAAAAAGCCAGTCAAATAACTCGACATAGCACAAACCAATATATTACAAATACTCTCATTACAGATATTTTAAACAATGATGTTATTTCAAATAACTGGGTAAGCTACTCATTTGCTTAGACAAGATGTAAATGTCCTGGCCAGTGAGTTTGAAGCATTTTTATAAGAAAAATTAAGCATGAAGGGCCTTAGTACAAATGTCATACACACCAGAATCTGCGATGTATTGTCTCAAGTTTAGAAGATTCGTGGATATCCAGGTCAGCAGCAACACTGAGCTCACCAAAGCCCCGGCTCCACAGATTCAGTCTGACATCTCTGGAGAAGCCTTCTCTGGACAACTCTGCTTTTTAAGTGATTAGACTCACCTAAGAACACTCCCACTTCCTGGGATTGGCTACTGTCTGGAGAAAGAAGTGGAAATGGAAGATTAGGTTACACAGAAGGGTGTAACACTGCGGAAGGGTGTAACATGGGGTGATTGGATTTATCAAGTATAGACAAACATGCCTAGGGGATTATAGCTCCACAGAAGGTAGAGGATTTTGGAGTGAGATGCAAGAATCTTAACCTGACATAGGTAGTTCACAGACATTAAAACTGAAACAATTATTTCATTGAGCAATGTTTTATTTCACAAACAATGCCCTCACAATTAAAAACAATTGCTTTATTATTTTGAACAGAAATGTATCATCTATATTTCCATTAAAGATTTTTTATTTATTCTTCAACAAGTATATACTAATGACAATGAACTAGGTATTAGAAATAAATTATATTAAAATATAATAGACAATTTCAGTCCTGCTAGAACATACAGATTAGTGAATGAGATGTATCATAATTAAAGAATCACACAAGTAAATATACAATTAGAACTATAAGCTCAATAAATGAGCAGTACGTGTTTTGAGGGTCTGTAGTAGGAGGGAGGTGCTGAATGCAAGTTTACACAGGGCTTTCATGAAGATATGAGAGCATTGAGATTGTCTTCCCTATTTTATGACTATTTTCAATGGTGAATTTATGCAAAAATAAAATATGTGTTTTTGATTTTACACCACGGTGAATAATTTTAAATTAGATACTTTACATAAGTATATATGTATGGACATGTAGAAGATGTACAGCATGTATATTTATATTAAAACATGATGCAATGTCATAAATCATTATTTAAACAATAATTATGTGTATAATTATCTTTAACAAAGTACATTCAGAAAACTAATTTTGAATAGAGTTTGGTGACTCCTGTCTGTAATTCCAGCTACTTGGACAGCTGGGCAAAAGGGTCACTTGACTCTAGGAATTCCAGGTTTCCCCAGGCAACACAGGGTGACACCTGTCTCTAAAAAAAAAAATGTTTTTACCCAGGCCTGGAAGCAAGCACATGTAGTTCTGGCTAATCAGGAGGACCAGGCAGGAAGATCACTTGAGCCTAGGTGTTTGAGGCTGCAATGAGCTATGATCATGCACTGCACTTTGCCCTGAGTGACAGAGGGACAACTTGTCTAAACAAAGGAAAGAAAAAAATGAAAGAAAAACAAAGTTATAAGTTAGAAAGTGTTGCTTTTTCCCTGTTCTCTAGAAGAACTTGTCTAAAAGTGTGTTATTTCTTTCTAAAACGCTTTGAAAATTTCGCTGAAAGAGATCACTGGAGTTTTCTTTGTGAGTTTTGCTTTTTAAATAATACAGGGAATTTTAAGAATCCAAATCATATCTTTCATTTTTCTATGTTCTCTTCCGTCTGTTTTAGTCAGCTGTTTTTCAGGAAATTTTCTCCTGTCATCAAAATTGTCAAATGTATAGGCATAAATTGTTCTTAAAATATTCGTACTGGCTTATTGATATCTGGATGACCTATGAGTTTGCCTGTTTATTCTTGATTTGAACTCCCCCTCTCCATTGTTTAAATGAATCTCATTTGGAATTTATTAATTTAATTTATCTATTTAAAGAGCCTACTTTTGAATTTGTTGATTTATCTTTTGCATGCTTTTTAATCAATTTTCTGCAATTTCTCTAATTTTTTTTTTAGTTTTTTAATGGGAATTTGCTTGAATTTTTCTGGCTGTTTGCGACAGACCTTTCTTTGTTAATAACAGATGCATTTAATGATGTACATTGTTTTGTTAGCATTGTCTTAAATACATTTCAAAAGTTTTTTGTTTTGTATTTTGAATAGTATTTAATTAAACATACTTTCTTCATTGTTTTTCTTTAGTGCATGTATTTTCAGGGAAACTATAAAGTAGAGGGGAGGGAATGCATTTTTCTAATGATATTTAAAACAATTAGAAAAAATTGAAATTAATTTTAATAAAACATTATAACCCAATATATCCAAAATGTTTTCAATGTAATAAACATTACAAATATTAGTGAGATATTTTATATATTTTTTCTGAGACAGGATCTGGCTTTGTCACCCAGGCTGGAGTGTAGTCGCTGGATCCTGTCTAGCTGCAGTGTCAACCCCCCGGGCTATAGCGATCTTCCCACCTCAGCTTCCCCAGTACCTGGGACTATAGGTTCATGCCACCATGCTCCACTAATTTTTATTTTTTTGGAGACACGAGTTTTTGCAACGTTGCCTAGGCTTTTCTCAAACTCCTTTCCTGTGTCCACCTCTCAAATGTGCTGCGATGACAGGCTTGAACAATAATGTTCATACATTTTAGGAAGAAAGTCCTAAGCCTACTTAGGTTTTTTTAAAAAAAGGGTAGATTGGAATTTACTTTCTCTAAACTCAATAGTTTCTAGAACTATGAATTAGAGTCAAGTATTAAAGGCCCCAGGAAGACAATTTTAGAAGAAAAGTTTTCAAAGTGAGCCAAGCTAGATGCTTTATAATGGAGCATTCACTGGATATGTCTTGGCATCCTAATGGCCAATGCTGAGGGTTTTTATTTGCTTTAATAATGTGAAAGACTGAACTTTGTTACATGTACATTGTGTAGAATTTCCAAAGTTAGAAACTTTTCTTAAAAAACACTTCACTACATTCATTTTATTTATGTATTTTTTGAAAAATTTAAACTATGCATGGATACACCCTTAATAGAAGATTAGGTTTCTGCAGTTTCAAAGGCAAAACCTAGTCCTTTTGATTGGCTCAATTTAATTGTATAACTGCTGTATCGATTAAAATTAAAAAAAACTTCTACAAATACATTCCAATGATAGATAACTAAATCAGTTATCTGATGTCATTATACAATGTTACATTTTTTTTTTTCTTTTGAGATGGAGTCTGGCTCTTTCACCCAGGATGGAGTGAAGTGGCAGGATCTCAGCTCACTGCAACCTCCACCAAATGGGTTCAAGCAAATCTCCTGCTGGGATTACAGGTGCCTGCCACCATGCTCAGCTAATTTTTGTATTTTTAGTAGAGAGGGGTTTCACCATGTTTGCCAGGCTGATCTCGAACTCCTGACCTCAGGTAATCCACACGCCTGGGCCTCCCAAAGTGCTGGGATTACAGGCATGAGCTGCCACAGCGGCCTGACGTTACCTTTTTAAGTCCACAAAAAGTGACTTTATAATTATCTTTTTATGGCTCCTTATTAAAACCTAAAATATATGAACAGCAATTTTGTTTTCTACTTTTATCTACAATACTAGATTTTCCATGATTTTTAAAGAGCAGAAGACTTTTTTTTTTTTTTTTGAAATGTAGTCTCGCTCTGTTGCCCAGGCTGAATTGCAGTGGCACCATCAGGGTTCACTGCATCCTCTGCCTCCCAGGTTCAGGTGATTCTCCTGCCACAGCCTCCTGAGTAGCTGGGACTACAGGTCTGTGCAACTATGCCAGGCTAATTTTTGTATTTTTATTAGATATAGGGTTTTGCCATGTTGGTCAGACTTGTCTTGAACTCCTGACCTCAAGGGATCCACCCACCTCGGCTTCCCAAAGTGTTGGGACTGAGCCACCACGCCCAGACTGGATTGGTTTCTAAGAACTTGATTTATACATGTTTAGTTTTAAAGAATGACTTTTTGTGTTTTTAAACTTTTTAAAGTTAAAAACATTTCACAAGAAACTGGTGAACTTAAATGACATTGAAGATAATTTACTATTACTTAACAGAGGGGTCATCTTTGGAGAATGGGTTATGGGTATAAAATTGAAAAATAGATTTGTATCCTGAGATTAGTATTCTGAAGCTCTATCTCTAGTGACTTAGAGAAATTCTCAAATCACCAAACACAGTAAATAAATGAATATAAAAGTATAGTGGCTCATTCACTTCTCTAAAGCATTTTCTAAACTCCCAGAATTACAAAAAACATGGAAGACTCAAATATTTTGCTGAAATGGGTCAGAATGGGAGGTATCTACTTAGCCTATGGGTGCTTTCAACTCTGACTCAGCAAATTATAGGTATTAACTTTCTCTGTGGCCTACTCCTCACACCCTCCTAACCCATTCTTGCTCAATATTCTTCTTAACTCTGCATCTAGGTTTGCTATCATATTACCATCCAAATAATAATTGATTTGGATGTATTTACATAATACAAAGTTCTTTAAGTAACTAATAACATTTACTTAGCATAAATTGGTCCCTGTCTATGTATGAAGCACTGTTCTAGTTGCTGATACCTACAATATTTTTTACAGACTTTAAAATACATCGGCATACTCAGTGTGAAATCATTTTTGTGTGTGCTTGTTATTTAGGTCACAATATAAAATACATACTGCGGCCGGGCGCAGTGGCTCACGCTTGTAATCCCAGCACTTTGGGAGGCCGAGGCAGGCGGATCACGAGGTCAGGAGATCGAGACCACGGTGAAACCCTGTCTCAACTAAAAATACAAAAAATTAGCCGGGCGTGGTGGCGGGTGCCTGTAGTCCCAGCTGCTCGGAGAGGCTGAGGCAGGAGAATGGCGTGAACCCAGGAGGCGGAGCTTGCAGTGAGCCAAGATTGCGCCACTGCACTCCAGCCTGGGCGACAGAGCGAGACTCCGTCTCAAAAAAAAAAAAAAAAAAAAATACATACTGCTAGAATTCTAATAAAAACATACTGCATCCCAGCACTTTGGGAGGCCGACGCGGGCGGATCACGAGGTCAGGAGATCGAGACCACGGTGAAACCCCGTCTCTACTAAAAATACAAAAAATTAGCCGGGCGTGGTGGCGGGCGCCTGTAGTCCCAGCTACTCAGAGGCTGAGGCATGAGAATGGCGTGAACCCGGGAGGCGGAGCTTGCAGCGAGCCGAGATTGCGCCACTGCACTCCAGCCTGGGCGACAGAGAGAGACTCCGTCTCAAAAAAAAAAAAAAAAAAAAAAAAAAACATACTGCACAGGAATGATGAGATAGCATTTAAATCGAGACAGTTCAGCTTAACAGGGTCCTATTACTAGTGCATCCTGTTAGCCGAACAACATTCAACATCATAATTAGCACATCAGTAACAAGCTCTTAACTGAGACGAGGTTAGAAATGTGTATTTTTATTTTATAAATAATCTCTGAAAAAGATAGCCTTCTTAAGCACAAATGTCATTTATTACGATATGTTCAGTCTTTTTCAATTTTTTACTTTCGAACAATATTCTCAAATATATTTAGAAAAAGGTTTCAAGGCAAAGTATTTCATTAATGCTCATCGTCTGGAAAAAAAAACCCAACTGGAATACAAGCACATGAATTTATGTTTATTTTTGAACTGTGGATTATCATGGTATTTAGTCTACTAACTACAAAAAATTTTTGAAAATAGTAATTGATATAACTTGAGACTTTTCGTCGAAATTTGAAGAGATCTAACACGCATAATGAATTTGAGTTTGAAAAAATGTGTAATACAAGTAACAACAAAAATGCATTTTCCATTCCTACCTGGAGAAAAAAAAGATGAAAAACCACACAGGTTGAGCACCACTAATCAAAATATCTAAAAATCCAAAATACTCCAAAATCTCAAATGTTTTGAGCTGTGAAATGTCACCAAAAGTGAAATATCCCACACGTGACCTCATGTGAGAAGTTACAGTCAAAACATATTCTCAGTGGACAAAAGACTCTCCCAGCCCCTTCAGTTGCAATATATCTTTCTGTGTCCACCTAGATGCCCCCAAGCAAGAGCACTCACAAAGGATAATAAAATGGCATGTGTACACAAACTTTGCTTCATGAATAAAATTATTTAACACATTGTCTAAAATTATCTTTAGCCTATCTGTATAAGGTGTATATGAAACATAAATTTTGTGTTTACACTTGGGTTGATACACAAGATATATTATGTATATGCAAATATTCTGCCATCCACAAATATCCAAAATCTGAAATTCTTCTGGCCCTAACATTGTGAATAAGAAATAGTCAACTTGTATTACATGGTTTTTATAATGCATTTATTTGAAAATGTGACTGAAATCTGTGGACGAAATTTTACAAACATCAGTTTAAGCCAAATAGCATTATTTTGTATAGCAGCAGGGGATACACTGGGTTTATTTCTCCACATCATCCAAGTAGAACGTGACAGGGGTAAAGAGGAAAGATTTCTATATGTCGTACTCATGATCCTTTGGGCTTAGGATAGGTGAAGACACAAGACATGCTATGCTTACTTTCTGCTCTGTTCCTTGGAAATTTATAAACAACACTTACTGTTGTTTATAGTTGTTCATGGATTCCAGTGAAGGGAAATGGCTAAGTCCATGAGCACCATTAGAACTGGCAGGGTTCAGGAAAGAATGTGACAACTCTAGTCCACAGTACTCATTTTTCTTTACTGTGCTAGGAAAGATGAATGGAAAACAAATTTGGCAATGTAATGTCTGAGAACAGGATACACAGCCACATATGGGAAGAATAAAAGACAAGAATCTTGTGTCTACTGAATCTAGAAAAGAAAATGTTCTGTTAACTCTTTGTTATGAAAATGCTTTGAGGCTGAGAACAGTGGCTCACACCTGTAATCCCAGTGCCTTGGAAGGTTGAAGCAGGAGGATTGTTTGAGTCCAGGAGTTTGAGACCAGCCAGAACAGCCTAAGAAGACCATATCTCCACAAACAATTTAAAAATTAACCTGAAGTGGGGATGTCTGCCTGTAGTCAGAGCTACTCAGGAGGCCGAGGTTGAGGATCGCTTGAGCCTAGGAGGTTGAGGCTGCAGTAGCTATGATCCAGCAACTGCACTATAGTCTGGGTGACAGAGTGAGACCCTGTCTGTAAGAAAAGAAAAAGAATAGAAAAGGAAAAACATGACTGAAATCTAAAACCTAGGGTGCTGTTTGTAATTGTTGCCTCCATTATTTTCTTAAGGAAGAAAACCTATTTGATTCTGATTTTTACAGCCTAATGATAATGTAGCAATATTCAAGAACTGAATGTTTCATTCATCAGAGAAAGAAACTTCAGAATGTAGGCTGAACCTCACCTGAACACACAAATCATATGTGCTTCTGTGGCTCTAAGTGAGACAATACATTGAGAGATTTGAGGATTTATGGAGTTGATGGCATGGGATTGATCCCTGAATCCATCCCATGCAGGAAACAGGATCATAAAAAGATTGCTTACTACAGGGCGCGGTGGCTCATGCCTGTAATCCCAGCACTTTGGGAGGCTGAGGAGGGCAGATCACGAGGTCAGGAGATCGAGACCATCCTGTCTAACACAGTGTAATCCCGTCTCTACTAAAAATACAAAAAAAAATTAGCTGGGTATTGTGGCGGGCGCCTGTAGTCCCAGCTACTCCGGAGGCTGAGGCAGGAGAATGGAGTGAACGTGGGAGGTGGAGCTTGCAGTAAGCCAAGATCACGATGCCACTGCACTCCAGCCTGGGCGACAGAGCGAGACTCGGTCTCAACAACAACAACAAAAAATGCTTACCTTTTATGTGCTCATATATAAAGCTGGGACAATGCTACACATATTGCATATTTTCTGTGGAGATTAGGAACAATGTGTGCATGGAGACAGCGCAGTAACTGGTACATCATAGCCCATGTATCACATTGTCCCCTTCCTTTTTCTAACATATTTCTCTCCACTCAAATAGATAAGAGGTTTCTTTTTTTTTTTTTTTTTTTTTTTTGAGACGGAGTCTCGCTCTGTCGCCCAGGCTGGAGTGCAGCGGCACAATCTCGGCTCACTGCAAGATCCGCCTCCCGGGTTCACGCCATTCTCCTGCCTCAGCCTCTCCGAGTAGCTGGGACTACAGGCGCCCGCCACCACGCCTGGCTAATTTTTTGTATTTTTAGTAGAGACGAAGTTTCATCGTGGTCTCGATCTCCTGACCTCATGATCCGCCCGCCTCGGCCTCCCAAAGTGCTGGGATTAGAAGCGTGAGCCACCGCGCCTGGCCGATAAGAGGTTTCAAGAGAAAATGACTGGGGTTTGTAGAAAAATAGATAATAAATAGGTAAAACAATTGAGAAGAAATGCAAAAAACTGTGTTAAAGAAAAGATAGCCCTGGACATTCAGGATGCAGAAAGCAAAATACAACTTTTTGGAAAATTAATAAATTTTGTTAGCATGAGAAAAACTATGCAGAATTCTCTCCATGTGTGCAAATAAAACAAACAAAATGTCAAAGGAGTTATAATACCTAGGATTTAAGTGGTATTTATCATATAATGGCATTTTTATAAAAATTAAAAAATTTCCAGAATTAAATAAAGTCAGATTTCTACATATGTTAAGGAAGCAGAACTAGATCACCAACTTTCATACAAAGACTTTCCAATGAGTTTTAGAACTCAGATGAATAAAAGAGTCTATTATCAGATTCTCAAAAATAGATTTGTAACTCAACAGAAAACTTTGTGGTAGAGGTAGGTTTCAGATTCTAGAATGAAAACAGTCTCACGTACAAAAAAGTATCTTTTCTATTAAAAGGAGAAGCACTGGGAAATAAGGAAATATTCCAAATTGGCTGGAGTGTCCTTTATCCACATCATGGATTGCTCTTGCCTATGCCCACCTCTACTCTGTCTTCTGGATTGGGTAGGACTTTTGGAACCTACAAAATGTCAACTCTAAAGAGAATTACTTTCTTCTATTTGTTTCATGGTCTGAGACTCAAGTAGGAAAATAGGTTGTTTCCTTGATAATGCCACAGTAGACAGAGGTAGGTCTGTAATTGAAAGCTCCTAATTTCCAGTGCTGTAGGCTTCAGCTGCCTAAAGCTGAGTGTTTGAATAAGTGAATGATGTGGTGCAAAAAGTGGTTGAAATAAAATCAGAAGCTACCTACCTTCCTTTCTCTCCTTGCCCTAATTCCTTCCTGATACACAGCATCATCAGACCTTGTAATGGAGTACCAGGGCCCTGCCACAGAGCTCCAGAATTTCAGTAGAGAGTGTCTGCAGGATCCAGTCCATGACCTGAGGGTTTCACAAGTTTCCCACTCTGGAGTCCAGGACTGAGCCAACAGGGCCCCCCGACACAACCAGAGCAGATCTTACTTCTGTGTGGACACTTTGATTAATTACTTAGATTTATTGAGGTACAGAACGTGCATACAGGGTGGTCAGTCAGTTGGTGGTCTTGGACAGTAAACTGACAATAGAACAAGAAAATCTATTGTTCAAATCCTTGTATTTAATGAAATATAAACTCTGGATGATTTTATGATGTGTCTACTTGAGTACATGTACGTACAAAGAGGGAAATGAGGGCAGTAGCCGTTTGGTGGCATAGACATAGCTCATTATTCTTCAATGAAACATTTACTTAGGACCTGCTGGAAAGGCATTTTGCAGATGCAAGCAAAGGTCCTAATCCTGTGACTAGGAAGTGTACCCAAGTAAGCCTGACTTCATCAGTGAAAGTCCTTTAAGGAAATACATAGGCATTCCTTGAACAACATTTTAAACAGCAAATGGGACTCTAATCTTCCAACTGCCCGCTGTTGACTTTAAACCAAAGCTTTGATTCGTGACCACTGGGATCCAGCCAGCAGGGGATTTCTTTTCCTGATGGACTGTACCCAGGCTCTCACATTTGCTTAAGCAGCCCCCACAATTGTGTAAGCCAAATCTTTGCACTTAATTCATATGTGAATCTCCCTAACTATACGTACTTCTTATGGGTTCTGTTTTTGTCTTTGAACCTTGACAGGCATGGGTCTGATAGATTTGTCTTCACTGTTTTGACAGTCTTGACCGTAAGTCTTCTGGACCATTGGCAAATAATTCCTCTGTCAGAAGATATTTGAGTAGTCCCTTCTGAAATCTCTTTCTTTTAAAAAAATAATTTTCATATAACAACAAAAAGATTTGGTATAGAAAGAAAAATATAGTCCATCCCTATCATTTGGATTCTGTATTTGTGAATTTGCCTATATCCTAGAAGTTATGTATAATCCCCAAAATAATTCCCATGGTGCACTTCTAGTCATTGTAGGACATCATGCACTATGCGGAGAATGGCATTAAAATAATAACTCATCTTTCACCCAAGAGACTGGTGAAGTTTTGTAAATTCAATGAGAGACCTCAGGTTAGTGAGTTTATTTGGTTAGTCAGGGATTCCTCTTAGAGTGGTAGAAAACAGAAAACAAAAAGGAAAGTTTTATCTTCCATTGTACTTCTCTGGAAATATCCTATAAATGTGCTAAAGCAGCATTTAAGCCGGATGAGGTGGTTTATACCTGTACTCTTAGCACTTTGGAAGGCCGAGACCGGAGGACCACTTGAAGCCAAGAGTTGGAGAACAGCCTGGGCTACAGAGTCATACACTGACTTTACCAAAAATTTCAACAAAAAAAATTAGCCAGGTTATATAGTGTGAGCCTAAAGTCTTAGCTACTTGGAAGGCTGAAGCAGGAGGATTACTTGGAATTCAAGGCTGCAAGGAGCTATGATTATGCCACTGCACTGCAGAAGGAGACCCTTTCTCTAGAATAAATAAATGTGCGCTTAGAGGAATGCCTGTATCATGGAAGAAACTCAATAAACAGTATAAAATGCATCTTAGTTAATTTCTAGCCTATGTATGCTCTGACAGGATTTATGTTACATATGATTCATTCAGGCACTGGTGTTCAGAATGAAAGTGTGATGATAATTTAATCAGAGCTTCAAAGGTGTGTTCTAAATACTGCATAAACCTAATCATCTTTGTCTCCAACTTTCTGAATGCTCTAAATACCTGTAAAGAGGTGGGTGTGGTCTTCACAGAGTCTTATAAAAGGACGCAGAAGAGACAAGCTCAGTTTTCTCTGAAGGAGAAGGACTGCACTTAGAACTGCATTTTGGTGACCTCTGAAATTCAGTACTGCAGTGAATGAGCTTCTGATCTTGAGAACTTGACAAAATTATTTTTGGAAGAATCGTTGTGGGAACCATTAAAAGAACTCAGGGGTGAGTGAAACATATTGATAAAATTATATCATCTTTCCTTTACAAAATAATAAATTACAGTGTTAAACATATCTCATGATCTTAAATCTGCACAATGATACCATTTGTAACTCATGTTCTTACTATAGATTTTATGAATTATAAGCATACTAATTGTTGTTATTTTCTGTTTTCTATGATTGTTTAATATAGTTCTGAAGAACTTAAAATATCTAGTGTTTGCTGCAACAGATATGTATGCATAATGAATATATGGAGTTGATACATATATGTACACATAGGTGTGTGTATATGTGTGTAATGAGTGTATTAATATTGTCGAATTGAATTGAGAAGACAATGAATGATGCAAGTTATTTGCTTTCATAACATTCAGGTTTTAGACATGACTGTAAATTAGTAAGGTAATGAAGAGCGATGCAATATAGTGAAACTAAAACAATGAGAAAACTCCCCAAAATATCCTACTTTAGAAATCAAAACACAGTTTTTCGACAAAGTAAATTTATAAGACCTAATTTGGTATGTGATTGTGATTGTCCTCTTACTTGAGTCTCAATCTTATTAAACTGTGAAAAATTTCTTAAAATGTCTTAGATGAGCTCTGGAAAATATTTGCAGTTCTAAGATTTTTCACTGCTTTCACTTAAATTCAGAAGTGATATCAAACTAGCAGCATAAAGGACTTAAAATTGCCAAAACAAAGATTATAGTTTTTATATTAGTCAGGGTTCTCCAGACAGAACCATAGGATGTATATGTATATGTGTGCAGATACATTCATGGGCCATTTGAGTCAGCCACAAATCACATACGGTGGTCCCATAAGATTATAATACCAATATGTTTACTGTACCTTTTCTGTATTCAAATATGTTTAGATACACAAATAGTTATCATTGTATTACAGTTGCCTCCGGTATGCAGTAGAGAACATACTGTACATGTTTGTAGCCTATTGTAGGAATAATAGGCTATAGTGTATTACATAGGTGTGTAGTAAGCTATACCATCTAGATTTGTGTGGTATATTCTATCATATTAAAACAATAAAACCACCTGCCTGGGCAATGTGGCTCGTGCCTATAATCCCAGCACTTTGGAAAGCCAAGGCAGGCAGATCACTTGAGGCCAGGAGTTCAAGTGTAGCCTGGCCAAGATGGCAAAACCCCGTCTGTACTAAAAAAATACAAAAATTAGCCAGGCCTAGTGTCACGTTCCTGTAATACCAGGTACTCGGGAACCTGAGGCAGGAGAATCACTTTGACCCTGGAGGCAGTGGTTGCAGTGAGCCGAGATCACGCCACTGCATTTCAGCCTGCATTACAGAGGGAAGCTCTGTCTCAAAAAAAAAAAAAAAAAAACTCCTAAAAGCACCTGACACATTTCTCAGAACATACATCTGTCCACAAGCTATACATGATGCTACATGGGACAGAATTCATCAGGAAAATTAATTTGCTTGATGATGGAGTCTGGAGAGTTCCAATATAGGCTGTCTTTAAGCTGGTGTCCTGAGAATACCGGTATCCTGGCTAAGCTCAAGTCTGAAAGCCTCAGAACCAGTTTCAGGAGAGAGACGGAGGAAGTTGCCTTTTCTCTGCCTTTTTCTTTATATCTGAGGTATCAGCTGATTAGATGGTGCCCACACACATTGAGAGATGAGGCTCCCACTCAACTCACCAACTCACATGTCTCTCTCCTCTAGAAACACCTTCACAGACTCACCCACAAACAATGCTGCACCACTTCCCTAGGTATTGGTTAATCCAGTCAGACCGATACTTAAAATTCACCATCACACCATGGAAATATAATTACACCTCTTTGATTTAACAAAAACCTCCTATATGTTATTCAGAGTTTGCACAGCCCTAGGGGAAGTTAATTTAATCCACAAGAAAATAAAAAGACCAAATATCTTTAATAATTTTTCTTTACTAGTAAACCTTGATTGGTTTAATTGCAGTCTTTTTCTTTGTTTATTTGGTTGGTTGCTTGTTTTTTTTTTTAATTTTGTTTTGATTTGGGTCTTTCTTTTTAATTTAATTTAATTTAATTTTAAGTCCTGGGATAACTGTGCTGGATGTTCAGGCTTGTTACCTAGGTAAACTATTGCCATGGTGGTTTGCTGCCCGGCTTTTGCGTCCCTCTATAAAAATATGTCATAGAACCCTCTGGCCATCTTCTCATATTTCTTCGGCCCAGGTATTTTTTTCCCACTCTCTCATAGTCATTCATCAGTTATTGAAAGAAGAATAGGGACAACGATGATTTATTCTGACCACTTAGAATCCAAACCCAATTTCCAGATCCACATTCAGAAAATGGGTAATTGAATAGATTCATATTATGCTACAGACAGGAACTAGCAGTAGAAGGGACTGTGAGTCCTCTAGTTAGTAATATCTGCTATGAAGCCAGGAGACTCCCTCTACGTGTGAATTTTTAAGTTTGTAACAGAAGAAATAGTTTGTTGTACTTTAATGAACATTGTCAAGAGAAGAAAATATAACTATCACATATCTCCACTTGTTTAGAAGCTTTTCATCAACCCAGGCCCCAAAATGACATGTTTCTCTTTGTTCCTCAGAAACATGAATTCTGGAATCTTGCAAGTCTTCCAGAGGGAACTCACCTGCCCCATCTGCATGAACTACTTCATAGACCCGGTCACCATAGACTGTGGGCACAGCTTTTGCAGGCCCTGTTTCTACCTCAACTGGGAAGACATCCCAATTCTTACTCAGTGCTTTGAATGCACAAAGTCAACACAGCAGAGAAACCTCAAAACCAACATTGATTTGAAGAAGATGGCTTCTCTTGCCAGAAAAGTCAATCTCTGGCTATTCCTGAGCTCTGAGGAGCAAATGTGTGGCACTCACAGGGAGACAAAGAAGATGTTCTGTGAAGTGGACAGGAGCCTGCTCTGTTTGCTGTGCTCCAGCTCTCAGGAGCACCGGGATCACAGACACTGTCCCATTGAGTCAGCTGCTGAGGAACACCGGGTAAGTGATGCCTCTGAAGATTGATTTCTGTAAAGGATGCACAAAATTCCTGTGGGTCTATTTTCTTGGAGATTGGATAAAGCCAACTCTGAGTCCCTTTAAGCAGCTCTGTTTGGGCTTTCTTAGCTTCCAACCTCTGGGCTTTGACAAACATGAAGGGAAACAAAGGAAATGCCATTTACTAGGGGCTTATCTGTCTCTCATTCTGGGCCCCCTCCCTATGTCATGGTCTGCACTGGTGCTTCAATTTATGGCTCTTTTGCAGGAGAAGCTTTTACAGAAAATGCAGTCTTTATGGGAAAAAGCTTGTGAAAATCACAGTAACCTGAATGTGGAAACCACCAGAACCAGACACTGGAAGGTTAGTCCTGTACTACTCTACCTTCTCCAGGAACTTATGATGGGCAAATGGGTGACTCTTAAATTAGGAACTTGATATCAAACTGTAATGTTTCTGGGATTCAGTAAAAAAAAAAAAAAAAAAAAAAAGCGAGAGAAAACATTGAGAAAAAGTGGCCTCATTTTTATATAGAATAGTATGCCTGTTAGGTAAGATTTCTAAGAAAACCACTGATGTCACCCAAAGCATGCTGGTTTGTTTCATACAAACCTATAGTTATACACCAATAGATCCAAGAAACTGGGCCATCTCACAGCATTCTATATGTGCTGGTTGGATAAATGCTGGGCATAAGAGTTATTTGGCGGTCATGGAATGCTCAACTGAAACTTCTGAGTGTCGGTCAGCATTAATCTGAATGCTGGTGTGCAAGTAGTATTTGGAATTGTATGGAAAATTTGAGGCAGAAAAACTGACAGGACAAATCTAGGGCAACCATGAAATTAAGAATCTCAACTAATTAATGTTGAATAATACATAACAGATGATGAGAAAGGTGGTGAGAAATACGGATTTGTGTCTTGAGGGAGACATGTAAACATGCCAGAAATATGGGAACTAGTATCTAAATATAAGGAGAACTCCGAGGACTTCAGAAAAATATTAAAAATAATTTTCCCTTTGTGGATGTATACTTTGAGTGTATGATAGCTAATATTAGTTTGTTGAAAAGTATTTCATGAGAACCGAGTCTATGTTGAATATTAAATAAGAAAATATACTAGTAAAGAAGAAAGGAAACACCTTTGTCCTCACAGGTCATACAATCCAAATGAGAGAGTCAAGTGGTCAATACGCAAATATACGCAATACATGATGTATTTGAGTGTGGTGGGTTTTTTGTTGGAGAATAATCAAGCAGGGAAGTAGAAAAGGACAATAGAGGCCAGAAACTGGAGATTAGTGTCTGAGTTTTAAATAGGGTGGTTAGAAAAAAGACTCACTGAAAAATTCAAATTGAAACAAAGTTTTGAAGAGGAGGGGGAACACAAATGTGTGTGTGGATATATATGTGGACCATGAGTGTGTATATATATGTATATGTATGTATGTGTGTGTGGTTGTGTGTATATATATATATATGTATATGTATGTGTCTGTGTTTGTATACATATATATTTTATTTATTTATATATACATATATATATGTAATTCTAGTTGGAGAGAACAGCATATGCAGTAATTTTGAGTTTGTTTATATTTGGAGGCCTGAGGAACCACAAAGAAGTCTGTGTTTCAGATTTGGATGACTTTGAAAAAGAATGGGAGGAAATGAATTCAGACAGACAAAGATGGCCAAATCATAAATGCAGCCTTATTAGGATAGGTTTTGCTGGGTGAAACGCATTTAGCTGGACATGTTAGTCTAAGGTCATTTTATATATAATGAGTTTAAGCAACGTGTTGCATATCTCAGAAATAGAAATAATTGTTTCCTTTCTAGTAACTATAGCTCTATACTCCAACTCTTAAGCATGAACTGTTCTTACTTTTCCATAAACATGGGCTGGAATAGAGAAATTCAAATTGTGTTTTTTTATTTCCAACTATCTTAGAACACACATTATCTTGAATAAATTTCATGTAATTGGTCAGATACAGCTATGTTGACCTTTATGCAGAAAGAAAGGAAAGGAACAAAATTTGTAGATTCTAAGAACTGGCAAGACTGAGGTTTAAACTATTGGATGTTTGAGAGACAAAAAGAATCAGTGAGATTTAATAGGAGATGAATAAATACATTTCTCTTTTGACTAACCCATTATCACTGCAGGATTATGTGAATTTAAGGCTAGAAGCAATTAGAGCCGAGTATCAGAAGATGCCTGCATTTCACCATGAAGAAGAAAAACATAATTTGGAGATGCTGAAAAAGAAGGGGAAAGATATTTTTCATCAACTTCATTTAAGTAAATCCAAAATGGCTCATAGGAGGGAGATTTTAAGAGGAATGTACGAGGAGCTGAAGGAAATGTGCCATAAGCCAGATGTGGAGCTACTTCAGGTACAAACTCACAATGTGGTTTCAGGTTTTTGAATATTCACATGTATAAGTATTTTCCTCATAGCTGAAATCCATCTCCCTATTTTTATTTCCATGATGTGTTTCCAAAAACACATTCACATAACTAATGCTACTTTTTTGGGAGAGTATAGCCCCACCAAGGGATTCTACCAGGCCAAAGGTCCCTCCTACTTTATCCACCAGCCACAAAATTTTGTGGAATGGTCAAGGTAACAGCCCCAAGAAATATTCCCCATCTAATTCAATAATATACTTTGGGTTGTTAAACATGTATAAAATAGTGATTCATTTACATTTAGGTTAATTTGGAAACATGGCAAAATCAGAAGTTTTAGGAATCTAGGTTTGCATTAACATTATTTTGGGGTCCACTCATTTGGGTAACAGGTTCAGCTAAAGATGACTGAGTAGGTTTTTCGTGGTTAACATAGAGCATAGACCCTCTGGACCTCTTCTCCCTTCACTTGTTTAGAGAATGTCTTCAAGACTCAGACTTTCCCAGGACGTTAATTAATGACAATACAACTGACTGGGTTTTTCATTACAGAAGAAATAGAAAATGCTTTCCAGAAGAGAAGATGGTAGGGGAATAATATCTTCAGAAATTGAGTACAAATCTCACACTGAACTTAGTGAAAGATGCATCTTGTGAAATGCACTAAATCTTTCTTCTTCTTCTTTTTTTTTCAGGCTTTTGGAGACATATTACACAGGTGAGTGTGTACCTAGATTTTCGCATATGTTATTTAAGATGCCACGAATATCAAAGCAGGCTCTATTAAAGTCATGGCATAAATAATTAAGATATTGATACCACTTTTTTTTGCATCTACTTTCGTTCCCACACCTTAAAAGACAAGGCCACAAAGTAAACAAATGAAAATAAATGAATAAAAGAAGAGTGAAATAAAACAAACAATTTTATTCCTGATTTTTTATTTGGGGGGGGGGACAGTGTCTCGCTCTGTTGCCCAGGCTGGAGTGCAGTGGCGCGATCTCAGCTCACTGCAAGCTCCGCCTCCCGGGTTCACACCATTCCCCTGCCTCAGCCTCCCGAGTACCCGGGACTACAGGCACCTGCCACCACACCCAGCTAAGTTTTTGTATTTTTAGTAGAGACGGGGTTTCACCGTGTTAGCCAGGATGGTCTCTATCTCCTGACCCCATGATCCGCCCGCCTCGGCCTCCCAAAGTGCTGGGATTACAGGCGTGAACCACCACGCCCAGCCCTGATTTTGTTTTATTGCTTAAAAGCCTGCACAGGAGAAGGATAAGAGTTTTGTTTTGTGGATGGTGAGAAAGTCACTAGAGGAAGCAGGAAAGAAGAGGAGGAAGTATTTTACCAGTGAAAAAGTGTTGATGTTTTGTTTTTTATACATATATACATATCAGTTAACAGTTCTGGAAAATAGATTGAAAGAAACTGTGGAGTGTTAGAACTGTAAGTCTCTAGGGAAGTTCTTTGCTAAAAGGCAGATTTCCCTGCCTAGAACAAGTTTCCAGTCTTTATCTTGAGAAGGAAGCAGTGGATGCCTGAGTCTCCCCAGAACCCGGCTATTTCAGAAAAAGATGTCAGGGGAGTCTGCCAAGAAGTGGAACTCAGAATTTCGTATCTAAGTATTCTCAAGGCCATAAGGCTAAGGAACCTTACACATTTGGGGCAAAAAACAAAAAAGAAGGATCACACTGAATTCTGACTTAGACTTTTCCATCATGCTTTAAAATTTAGAAACTGTAAAGAATTAATTTGCAAAAGGAAGTAATTTTTGAATTATCAAATGCGTAGATTCAAAGGATTCTCATGAAATGTCTTTTACATACAAATAGTGACTTTTATTTATTTTATGGCTGTAGATGTTGTAACTGCAGGTTTTTCCTTGCAGGAGTGAGTCTGTGCTGCTGCACATGCCCCAGCCTCTGAATCCAGAGCTCAGTGCAGGGCCCATCACTGGACTGATGGACAGGCTCAACCAATTCCGAGGTAAGTCTCCACCCATGGGCAGCACTCCCACTTTATCTAAATATTATTATTGTTAAGATCATATAGGTAATATTTCATATTTTATCAAATATTTTACTTCTTTTAAGACATGAGTGAACAACATAACCATGCAACCCTTTGGTATCTGTGTCTGTATTTATAGTCAGATTTATAGCATTAAGTTTGAAAGACAGTGAAAAAGAAATACATTCTGGCATAATATGTACTCAATTATATAACAGGAAAAAGGAGTAGGTAGAAAATTTAAAAAAGGAGCAAAGGAAATAATGCTCAGAATGGTGAATTATTTAATGTTAAATACAAAATTGTACATTTCTTTAGTATATTCATTTGAACTGCTAAGAACTGTTCTTTGCAGGAATATAGTTTTCTGGAGATTCTTGGGGGTTTTGTATTTTTTTAATGTGTATATATTATTCATATATTGCAAACATTTGAATTAATGGGTAAAGCTAAAAGGAAGAAATCATTTTGTGAATACAAGTAAAATTACAAATGAAATTAAGTTCAGTTTAATTGCAATATGAAGAGATACATGTTAAGTCTAAAATCCAGCTTCAGTCCAGAGCTAGCATGGAGGACCACAGAGAGACTGGTCAAAGATTTTGCAGAGATCTGCTTTAAATTATCACTTATAACATGTACATATGGATTTTTATCCAGATACCTAGAGCAGTTCTTGAGTAAGTGAAAATCTTCACATTCTTTCCAAAATGATAGCACTAGTTTTTAAGAATAAGAAACATTTCTAAATAATGATCTTGATAACAGCATAGCATTTAGGGCATAAAATGTGTAAATTTTACTTTGAAAATTGGATTGCAAGAAGTTGGTCTCACATTTGCCTCTCAATATGTAAGTTTTCAAAAAATATATAATATCTGTGGTTAGGGTTTTGTTTGTCTTGTATACAATATTAATCATCTCTATACTTTACTAGAAGTTACAAGCAAAATTGTCTTTATGACTTTACATTTCCTGGTAAAGTAACTTCTTGATAGAACAATTATTTTTTTTTATTTACACATGTCTATGCATGTTTTCTTTTTCTTTTTTTTTTTTTTGCAGTGCATATTACTCTGCATCATGAAGAGGCCAACAGTCATATCTTTCTATATGAAATTTTGAGAAGCATGTGTATTGGATGTGACCATCAAGATGTACCCTATATCACTGCAACACCTAGAAGTTTTCTTGCATGGGGTGCTCAGACTTTCACCTCCGGCAAATATTACTGGGAGGTCCATGTGGGGGACTCCTGGAATTGGGCTTTTGGTGTCTGTAACATGTATTGGAAAGAGAAGCATCAGAATGAGAAGACAGAAGGAGAGGAGGGACTCTTCCTTTTTGGGTGTGTTAAGAATGAAATTCAATGCAGTCTATTTACCACCTCCCCACTTATGCTGCAATATATCCCAAGACCTACCAGCCGAGTAGGATTATTCCTGGATTGTGAGGCTAAGACTGTGAGCTTTGTTGATGTTAATCAAAGCTCCCTAATATACACCATCCCTAATTGCTCTTTCTCACCTCCTCTCAGGCCTATCTTTTGCTGTATTCACTTCTGACCAGAGACAAATCAGAAATGTGTTCACATGCTGTGGGAACCCCCGTATCCCAGGAAGTCCTCTTCCTTGTGCCTTAACATACAGGACAATAGGCTCTCTTTATGTCTTGAATTGCCTTCTAATGTTATCAAAACTCATTTACTGTGTTACTATTAAATATGCTGAAAACGCTAAAAGTATATGTATTGGTCCTTTATTAAATAATTTTTGAAAAATCATTATTCATGATCATGGCATACAGTATATTCTCTTTTTTCTCTTTCTTTCTGACTGTCACTGAGTGAAATAATAGATGACAGACATGTCTGAATGAAGTTAAAATCAATTGAAGACAGTCCAGATCTCTTGCTTCATGCAAAAAACATGGAGTGAAGTATCATGATAACTGGGAAATGTTTTTCTTCCTCTTTATCTAACTATATCACACTTATCCACCATGTTTCATTGTATTAATCTGTCCTTTGAGGTAATATTATTTTACCTTCTATGCTGGGCTTTATTTTGCAATTCTCACCACAGATATGAGCAATCCTTCATTATTAGTGTGCTCGTCTACATTGAAATACATGAGGTGATCAGACCAATGCTGGATTAATTAAATATTGCAAAAAAGGTAACAAAATATTGACTCCTACCTCAAACCATACACAGTCATTTCCAGATAGATTCAAATCCTGAAAGGAAGGGGAACCTTATACAATATTCTCATAAGGATATCTTAACCAGGGAACAAATTAATAATTAAAACAATTAGTTCATTTATATTGATAATGATGACTTCTGTGTTTCAAAAAACATGCAAACTAGTAATGGAGAAAGATATTTACCCCAACATACATAAAATAAAATGTAATGCATGTATATGATGAATACTTACATTGTAATAAATAAAAGACAGTGAACTCAATAGAAGATTGGCTAAAATATCTGAACAGACACTTTACAGAATTGGATACATAAATAACTAGCCAAATATAAAAAAGTGTTCACTTTCCTTAGTCTTACAAAAGTAAGAATTAATCCACCAGTTGTGCCACAGGCCCCCATACAAAAATACCAAAATTTAAAGACACACAATAAAGGGGGTGGAGCCAAGATGGTCGAATAGGAACAGCTCGGGTCTCCAGCTCCCAGCCCTAGCGACACAGAAGACTGGTGATTTCTGCATTTCTGCTTGAGGTACCGGTTTCATCTCACTAGGGAGTGCCTAACAGTGGGTGCAGGACAGTCGGTGAAGCACACCATGCGCGAGCCAAAGCAGGTCCAGGCACTGCCTCACTCAGGAAGCGCAAGGGGTCAGGGAGTTCCCTTTCCTAGTCAAAGAAAGGGGTAACAGAGGGCACCTGGATAATCGGGTCAGTCCCACCCTCATACTGCGCTTTCCCAATGGGCCTGGAAAATGGCACACTAGGAGATTGTGTCCCGCATCTGGCTCGGAGGGTCCTATGCCCACGGAGTCTCGCTGATTGCTAGCACAGCAGTCTGAGATCAAGCTGCAAGGCTGCAGTGAGGCTGGGGGAGGGGCGCCCACCATTGCCCAGGCTTGCTTAGGTAAATAAAGCAGCCAGGAAGCTCGAACTGGGTGGAGCCCACCACAGCTCAAGGAGGCCTGTCTGCCTCTGTAGGCTCCACCTCTGGGGGCAGGGCACAGATAAACAAAAAGTCAGAGGGAAATTCCGGAGACTTAAAAGTCCCTGTCGAACGGACAGCTTTGAAGAGAGTAGTGGTTCTCCCAGCACGCAGCTGGATAACTGAGAATGGACAGACTGCCTCCTAAAGAGGGTCCCTCACCCCTGAGCAGCCTAACTGGGAGGCACCCCCCCAGTAGGGACAGACTGACACCTCACTCGGCCGGGTACTCCTCTGAGACAAAACTTCCAGAGGAACTATCAGGCAGCTGAATTTGTGGTCTCACGAAAATCCGCTGTTCTGCAGCCACCGCTGCTGACACCCAGCCAAACAGGGTCTGGAGTGGACCTCTAGTAAACTCCAACAGACCTGCAGCTGAGGGTCCTGTCTGGTAGAAGGAAAACTAACAAACAGAAAGGACATCCACACCAAAAACCCATCTGTACATCACCATCATGAAAGACCAAAAGTAGATAAAACCGCAAAGATGGGGAAAAAACAGCAGAAAAACTGGAAACTCTAAAAAGCAGAGCACCTCTCCTCCTCCAAAGGAACGCAGTTCCTCACCAGCAACGGAACAAAGCTGGATGGAGGATGACTTTGACGAGTGGAGAGAAGAAGGCGTCAGACGATCAAACTACTCTGAGCTACAGGAGGAAATTCAAAACAATAGCAAAGAAGTTAAAAACTTTGAAAAAAAATTAGAAGAATGGATAACTAGAATAACCAATGGAGAGAAGGGCTTAAAGGAGATGATGGAGCTGAAAGCCAAGTTCCGAGAACTACGTGAAGATTGCAGAAGCCTCAGTAGCAGATGCGATCAACTGGAAGAAAGGGTATCGCTGATGGAAGATGAAATGAATGAAATGAAGCGAGAAGGGAAGTCTAGAGAAAAAAGAATAAAAAGAAATGAACAAAGCCTCCAAGAAATTTGGGACTACGTGAAACGACCAAACCTATGTCTGATTGGTGTACCTGAAAATGATGGGGAGAATGGAACCAAGTTGGAAAACACTCTGCTAGATATTATCCAGGAGAACTTCCCCAATCTAGTAAGGCAGGCCAACATTCAGATTCAGGAAATACAGAGAATGCCACAAAGATACTCCTCGAGAAGAGCAACTCCAAGACACATAATTGTCAGATTCACCAAAGTTGAAATGAAGGAAAAAATGTTAAGGGCAGCCAGAGAGAAAGGTCGGGTTACCCACAAAGGGAAGCCCATCAGACTAACAGCTGATCTCTTGGCAGAAACTCTACAAGCCAGAAGAGAGTGGGGGCCGATATTCAACATTCTTAAAGAAAAGAATTTTCAACCCAGAATTTCCTATCCAGCCAAACTAAGCTTCATAAGTGAAGGAGAAATAAAATACTTTACAGACAAGCAAACACTGAGTGATTTTGTCAACACCAGGCCTGCCCTAAAAGAGCTCCTGAAGGAAGCACTAAACATGGAAAGGAACAACCGGTACCAGCCACTGCAAAAACATGCCAAATTGTAAAGACCATCAAGGCTAGGAGGAAACTGCATCAACTAATGAGCAAAATAACCAACTAACATCATAATGACAGGATCAGATTCACACATAACAATATTAACGTTAAATGTAAATGGGCTAAGTGCTCCCATTAAAAGGCACAGACTGGCAAACTGGATAAGGAGTCAGGACCCATCAGTGTGCTGTATTCAGGAAACCCATCTCACATGCAGAGACACACATAGACTCAAAATAAAGGGATGGAGGAAGATCTATCAAGCAAATGGAAAACAAAAAAAGGCAGGGGTTGCAATCCTAGTCTCTGATAAAATAGACTTTAAACCAACAAAGATCAAAAGAGACAAAGAAGGCCATTACATAATGGTAAAGGGATCAATTCAACAAGAAGAGCTAACTATCCTAAATATATATGCACCCAACACAGGAGCACCCAGATTCATAAAGCAAGTCCTGAGTGACCCACAAAGGGACTTAAACTCCCACACAATAATAATGGGAGATTTTAACACCCCACAGTCAATATTAGACAGATCATTGAGACAGAAAGTTAACAAGGATATCCAGGAATTGAATTCAGCTCTAAACAAAGTGGACCTAATAGACATCTACAGAACTCTACACCCCAAATGAACAGAATATACAGTTTTTTCAGCATCATACCACACCTATTCCAAAATTGACCACATAGTTGGAAGTAAAGCTCTCCTCAGCAAATGTAAAAGAAGAGAAATTATAACAAACTGTCTCTCAGACCACAGTGCAATCAAACTAGAACTCAGGATTAAAAAACTCACTCAAAACCGCTCAACTACATGAAAACTGAACAACCTGCTCCTGAATGACTATTGGGTACATAATGAAATGAAGGCAGAAATAAAGATGTTCTTTGAAACCAATGAGAACAAAGACACAACATACCAGAATCTCTGGGACACATTCAAAGCAGTGTGTAGAGGGAAATTTATAGCACTAAATGCCCACAAGAGAAAGCAGGAAAGATCCAAAATTGCCTCCCTAACATCACAATTAAAAGAACTAGAAAAGCAAGAGCAAACACATTCAAAAGCTAGCAGAAGGCTAGAAATAACTAAAATCAGAGCAGAACTGAAGGAAATAGAGACACAAAAAACCCTTCAAAAAATTAATGAATCCAGGAGCTGGTTTTTTGAGAAGATCAACAAAATTGATAGACCGCTAGCAAGAATAATAAAGAAGAAAAGAGAGAAGAATCAAATAGATGCAATAAAAAATGAAAAAGTGGATATCACCACCGATCCCACAGAAATACAATCTACCATCAGAGAATACTACAAACACCTCTATGCAAATAAACGAGAAAATCTAGAAGAGATGGATAAATTCCTCGACAAATACACCCTCCCAAGACTAAATCAGGAAGAAGTTGAATCTCTGAATAGACCAATAATAGGTTCTGAAATTGTGGCAATAATCAATAGCTTACCAACCAAAAAGAGTCCAGGACCTGATGGATTCACACCAGAATTCTACCAGAGGTACAAGGAGGAACTGGTACCATTCCTTCTGAAACTATTCCAATTGATAGAAAAAGAGGGAATCCTCCCTAACACATTTTATGAAGCCAGCATTGTCCTGATACCAAAGCCAGGCAGAGACACAACCAAAAAAGAGAATTTTAGACCAATATCCTTGATGAACATTGATGCAAAAATCCTCAATAAAATAATGGCAAACCGAATCCAGCAGCACATCAAAAAGCTTATACACCATGATCAAGTGGGCTTCGTCCCTGGGATGCAAGGCTGGTTCAACATACGCAAATCAATAAATGTAATCCAGCATATAAACAGAACCAAAGACAAAAACCACATGATTATCTCAATATATGCAGAAAAGGCCTTTTATAAAATTCAACAACCCTTCATGATAAAAATTCTCAATAAATTGGGTATTGATGGGATGTATCTCAAAATAATAAGAGCTATATACGACAAACCCACAGCCAATATCATACTGAATGGGCAAAAACTGGAAGCATTACCTCTGAAAACTGGCACAAGACAGGGATGCCCTCTCTCACCACTCCTATTCAACATAGTGCTGGAAGTTCTGGCCAGGGCAATCAGGCAGGAGAAGGAAATAAAGGGTATTCAATTAGGAAAAGAGGAAGTCAAACTGTCCCTGTTTGCAGATGACATGATTGTATATCTAGAATATCCCATTGTCTCAGCCCAAAATCTCCTTAAGCTGATTAGCAACTTCAGCAAGTCTCAGGATACAAAATCAATGTACAAAAATCACAAGCATTCTTGTACACCAATCACAGACAAACAGAGAGCCAAATCATGAGTGAACTCCCATTCACAATTGCTTCAAAGAGAATAAAATACCTAGGAATCCAACTTACAAGGGATGTGAAGGACCTCTTCAAGGAAAACTACAAACCACTGCTCAATGAAATAAAAGAGGATACAAACAAATGGAAGAACATTCCATGCTCATGGGTTGGAAGAATCAATATCGTGAAAATGGCCATACTGCCCAAAGTAATTTATAGATTCAATGCCATCCCCATCAAGCTACCAATGTCTTTCTTCACAGAATTGGAAAAAACTACTTTAAAGTTCATATGGAACCAAAAAAGAGCCCACATCGCCAAGTCAATCCTAAGCCAAAAGAACAAAGCTGGAGGCATCACGCTACCTGACTTCAAACTATACCACAAGGCTACAGTAACCAAAACAGCATGGTACTTGTACCACAACAGAGATATAGATCAATGGAACAGAACAGAGCCCTCAGAAATGATGCCGCATATCTACAACTATCTAATCTTTGACAAACCTGACAAAAACAAGAAATGGGGAAAGGATTCCCTGTTTAATAAATGGTGCTGGGAAAACTGGCTAGCCATATGTAGAAAGCTGAAACTGGATCCCTTCCTTACAACTTATACAAAAATTAATTCAAGATGGATTTAAGACTTACATGTTAGACCTAAAACCATTAAAATCCTACAAGAAAACCTAGGCAATACCATTCAGGACATAGGCGTGGGCAGAGACTTCATGTCTAAAACACCAAAAGCAATGGCAACAAAAGCCAAAATTGACAAATGGGATCTCATTAAACTAAAGAGCTTCTGCACAGCAAAAGAAACTACCATCAGAGTGAACAGGCAACCTACAGAATGGGAGAAAATTTTTGCAACCTACTCATCTGACAAAGGGCTAATATCCAGAATCTACAATGAACTCAAACAAATTTACAAGAAAAATACAAACAACCCCATCAAAAGGTGGGCAAAGGAATGAACAGACACTTCTCAAAAGAAGACATTTATGCAGCCAAAAAACACATGAAGAAATGCTCATCATCACTGGCCATCAGAGAAATGCAAATCAAAACCACAGTGAGATACCATCTCACACCAGTTAGAATGGCCATCATTAAAAAAACAGGAAACAACAGGTGCTGGAGAGCATGTGGAGAAATAGGAACACTTTTACACTGTTGGTGGGACTGTAAACTAGTTCAACCATTGTGGAAGTCAGTGTGGCGATTCCTCAGGGATCTAGAACTAGAAATACCATTTGACCCAGCCATCCCATTACTGGGTATATACCCAAAGGACTATAAATCATGCTGCTATAAAGACACATGCACACGTATGTTTATTGCGGCACTATTCACAATAGCAAAGAGTTGGAACCAACCCAAATGTCCAACAACGATAGACTGGATTAAGAAAGTGTGGCACATATACACCATGGAATACTACGCAGCCATAAAAAATGATGAGTTCGTGTCCTTTGTAGGGACATGGATGAAACTGGAAAACATCATTCTCAGTAAACTATCGCAGGGACAAACGACCAAACGCCGCATGTTCTCACTCATAGGTGGGAATTGAACAATGAGAACTCATGGACACAGGAAGGGGAACATCACATTCCAGGGACTGTTGTGGGGTGGGTGGAGAGGGGAGGGACAGCATTAGGAGATATACCTGATGCTAAATGACGAGTTAATGGGTGCAGGAAATCAACATGGCACATGGATACATATGTAACAAACCTGCACATTGTGCACATGTACCCTAAAACCTAAAGTATAATAAAAAAATAAATAAATAAAGACACACAATAGTGTGTGTTGTCAAAGATACAGAATAAATGAAATTTATTCATGGCTGGAGAGATGTAAATGGAAATCCTTTTTGGGAAACTGACTATTAGCATTTATTACGAGCTAGATATTCTAATTCTAAAATATAGTCAACTGATCGCCTACATATACTTCAACATACACAATATTGTTCACTGCATCAACTTTTATAGTAGCTCCAAATCAGACCCAAAATATTCTTCAACTGTAGAATAGCTAAATAAATTTGGTGTATTTATGCAAAATAATCCTATAAAACAGAGAATAAATAACTCACTGAATGCAACAATGTTGATGAATCTCAGAAACAAGTTAATAAACATATGCCAATTTAAACAATAAAATTGAAGTTCAGAAAAGACTCTTCCATTTATATAATATGTTGGTAATTGTATACTCTTTATGGGTTCCATAATTACATGAACACTGTGAAATTATAACTTTTAAGACCCAAGATGTCAAATAATGCATAAGGTAGTAGAATAAAAAAGGAGCCCAGGCATGGTGGCACTCCCGGCACTTGGGGAGACCAAGGTGTGAGAATGGCTTGTGGCCAGGAGTTCCAGACCAGTGGAGGCAACATAGTGAGACCTCATGTCTACCAAACATTCCTTTAGAAATCAGCCTGGCATGAGGGCACATGCTATAGTCCCAGCTACTCAGGGGGCTGATGCAGCAGGATGGCTCATGCCCAGAAGATCCAGGCTTCAGTGAGCCATGGTGGTGCCTTGCAGTCCAGCCTGTGACAGAATGACAGTCTGTCTCAATAGTAAAACAAACTATCATTACTTGATATAACACAAACCAATACATTATAAATGCCCTAATTATAGGTATTTTAAATATTGATGTTATTTAAAATAACTGAGAAAGCTGGGATAGCTACATGTTTGCTTAGACCAGACAAAAGTGCCCTGGGAAGCAAGTTTAAAGTATTTTTATTAGAGTAAGTGAGGATGAAGTGCTTTATTACAAATGTGATACACACCAGAATCTGCTATGAATAGTCACATGTCTAGAGGATTTGTGGATATCTAGGTAAGCAGTAATTCTTGGGTGCCTGAAGCATAGCAGGTGCATATTCAGTGTGTCTTCTCTGGAGACGTCTTCGGAAAGTTTGATTTTTTTTATTATACTTTATGTTCTAGGGTACATGTACACAACGTGAAGGTTTGTTACATATGTATACATGTGCCATATTGGTGTGCTGCACCCATTAACTCGTCATTTACATTAGGTATATCTCCTAATGCTATCCCTCCCCCTCCCCCCAATCCACAACAGGCCTCAATGTGTGATGTTCCCCTTCCTGTGTACAAGTGATCTCATTGTTCAATTCCCACCTATAAGTGAGAACATGTAGTGTTCATTTTTTTGTCCTTGTGATAGTTTGCTGAGAATGATGGCTTCCAGTTTCATCCATGTCCCTACAAAGGACATGAACTCATCATTTTTTATGGCTGCATAGTATTCCATGGTGTATACGTGCCATATTTTCTTAATCCTGTCTATCACTGTTGGACATTTTGGTTGGTTCCAAGTCTTTACTATTGTGAACAGTGCCACAATAAACATATGTGTGCATGTGTCTTTATAGCAGCATGATTTATAATCCTTTGGGTATATACCCAGTAATGTGATGGATGGGTCAAATGGTATTTCTAGTTCTAAATCCTTGAGGAATTGTCACACTGTCTTCCACAATGGTTGAACTAGTTTACAGTCCCTCCAACAGTGTAAAATTGTTCCTATTTCTCCACATCCTCTCCAGCACCTGTTGTTTCCTGACTTTTTAATGATGGCCATTCTAACTGGTGTGAGATGGTATCTCATTGCGGTTTTGATTTGCATTTCTCTGATGGCCAGTGATGAAGAACATTTGTTTACATGTCTGTTGGCTGCATAAATGTCATCTTGTGAGAAGTGTCTGTTCATCTCCTTCGCCCACTTTTTGATGGGGTTGTTATTTTCTTGTAAATTTATTTGAGTTCTTTGTAGATTCTGGATATTAGCTCTTTGTCAGATGAGCAGATTGTAAAAATTTTCTCCCATTCCATAGGTTGCCTGTTCACTCTGTTGATAGTTTCTTTTGCTGTGCAGGAACTCTTTAGTTTAATTAGATCCCATTGGTCAATTTTGACTTTTATTGCCATTGCTTTTGCTGTTTTAGACCTGAAGTCCTTCCCCATGCCTATGTCCTGAATGTCATTGCCTAGGTTTTCTTCTAGGGCTTTTATGGTTTTAGGTCTAACATTTAAGTCTTTGAGCTGATTCAGAGGATGGAGCCAGGATGGCCAAATAGGAGCAGCTCTGGTCTACAGCTCCCAGCATGAGCGACACAGAAGACGGGTGATTTCTGCATTTCCATTTGAGGTACTGGGTTCATCTCACCAGGGAGTGCCAAACAGTGGGTGCAGGACAGTCGGTGCAGCGCACTGTGCATGAGCCGAAGCAGGGCGAGGCATTGCCTCACTTGGGAAGTGCAAGGGGTCAGGGAGTTCCCTTTCCTAGTCAAAGAAAAGGGTAACAGATGGCACCTGGAAAATGGGTCAGTCCCACCCTACTACTGCGCTTTTCCAAAGGGCTTGGAAAACGGCACAACAGGAGATTGTGTCCCGCACCTGGCTCGGACGGTCCTATGCCCATGGAGTCTCACTGATTGCTAGCACAGCAGTCTGAGATCAAACTGCATGGTGGCAGCCAGGCTGTGGGAGGGGCGCCCGCCATTGCCCAGGCTTGCTTAGGTAAACAAATCAGCCAGGAAGCTCGAACTGGGTGGAGCCCACCACAGCTCAAGGAGGCCTGCCTGCCTCTGTAGGCTCCACCTCTGGGGGCAGGGCACAGACAAACAAAAAGTCAGCAGGAACCTCTGCAGTCTTAAATGTCCCTGTCCAACAGCTTTGAAGAGAGTAGTAGTTCTCCCAGCACGCAGCTGGAGATCTGAGAACGGGTAGACTGCCTCCTAAAGTGGGTCCCTGACCCCAGAGCAGCCTAACTGGGAGGCACCCCCCAGTAGGGACAGACTGACACCTCACTCGGCCAGATACTCCTCTGAGACAAAACTTCCAGAGGAACTATCAGACAGCTGAATTCGAGGTCTCACAAAAATCTGCAGTTCTGCAGCCACTGGTGCTGACACCCAGCCAAACAGGGTCTGGAATGGACCTCTAGCAAACTCCAACAGACCTGCAGCTGAGGGTCCTGTCTGGTAGAAGGAAAACTAACAAACAGAAAGGACATCCACACCAAAAACCCATCTCTACATCACCATCATCAAAGACCAAATGAAGATAAAACCACAAAGATGGGGACAAAACAGCAGAAAAACTGGAAACTCTAAAAAGCAGAGCACCTCTCCTCCTCCAAGGGAACACACTTCCTCAACAGCAATGGAACAAAGCTGGATGGAGAATGACTTTGATGAGTTGAGAGAAGAAGCCTTCAGATGATCAAACTACTCCGAGCTATGGAAGGAAATTCAAAACAATGGCAAAGAAGTTAAAAACTTCGAAAAAAAATTAGATGAATGGATAACTAGAATAATCAATGCAGAGAAGGGCTTAAAGGAGCTGATGGAGCTGAAAGCCAAGTTTTGAGAACTACGTGAAGATTACAGCAGCCTCGGTAGCTGATGCGATCAACTGGAAGAAAAGGTATCAGGGATGGAAGATGAAATGAATGAAATGAAGCGAGAAGGGAAGTTTAGAGAAAAAAGAATAAAAAGAAATGAACAAAGCCTCCAAGAAATATGGGACTATGTGAAAAGACCAAACCTACATCTCATTGGTGTAGCTGAAAGTGACAGGGAGAATGGAACCAAGTTGGAAAACACTCTGCAAGATAATATCCAGGAGAACTTCCCCAATCTAGCAAGGCAGGCCAACATTCACATTCAGGAAATACAGAGAATGCCACAAAGATATTCCTCGAGAAGAGCAACTCCAAGACACATAATTGTCAGATTCACCAAAGTTGAAATGAAGGAAAAAATGTTAAGGGCAGCCAGAGAGAAAGGTCGGGTTATGCACAAAGGGAAGCCCATCAGACTAATAGCTGATCTCTCGGCAGAAACTCTACAAGCCAGAAGAGAGTGGGGGCCGATATTCAACATTCTTAAAGAAAAGAATTTTCAACCCAGAATTTCATATCCAGCCAAACTAAGCTTCATAAGTGAAGCAGAAATAAAATACTTTACAGACAAGCAAATGCTGTGTGATTTTGTCACCACCAGGCCTGCCCTAAAAGAGCTCCTGAAGGAAGCACTAAACATGGAAAGGAACAACCGGTACCAGCCACTGCAAAAACACGCCAAACTGTAAAGACCATCGAAGCTAGGGAGAAACTGCATCAACTAATGAGCAAAATAACCAACTAATATCATAATGACAGGATCAAATTCACACATAACAATATTAACTTTAAATATAAATGGGCTAAATGCTCCAATTAAAAGACACAGACTGGCAAACTGGATAAGGAGTCAGGACCCATCAGTGTGCTGTATTCAGGAAACCCATCTCACATGCAGAGACACACATAGACTCAAAATAGAGGGATGGAGGAAGATCTATCAAGCAAAGGGAAAACAAAAAAAGGCAGGGGTTGCAATCCTAGTCTCTGATAAAATAGACTTTAAACCACAAAGATCAAAAGAGACAAAGAAGGCCATTACATAATGGTAAAGGGATCAATTCAACAAGAAGAGCTAACTATCCTAAATATATATGCACCCAACACAGGAGCACCCAGATTCATAAAGCAAGTCCTGAGTGACCTACAAAGGGATTTAAACTCCCACACAATAATAATGGGAGATTTTAACACCCCACTGTCAACATTAGACAGATCAGCAAGACAGAAAGTTAACAAGGATACCCAGGAATTTAACTCAGCTCTGCACAAAGTGGACCTAATAGACATCTACAGAACTCTCCACCGCAAATCAACAGAATATACATTATTTTCAGCACCACACCACACCTATTCCAAAATTGAACACATAGTTGGACGTAAAGCTCTCCTCAGCAAATGTAAAAGAACAGAAATTATAACAAACTGTCTCTCAGACCACAGTGAAATCTAACTAGAACTCAGGATTAAGAAACCCACTCAAAACCGCTCAACTACATGGAAACTGAACAATCTGCTCCTTAATGACTACTGGGTACATAATAAAATGAAGGCAGAAATAAAGACGTTCTTTGAAACCAACAAGAACAAAGACACAACATACCGGAATCCCTGGGACACATTCAAAGCAGTGTGTAGAGGGAAATTTATGGCACTAAATGCCCACAAGAGAAAGCAGGAAAGATCCAAAATTGACACCCTAACATCACAATTAAAAGAACTAGAAAAGCAAGAGCAAACACATTCAAATGATAGCAGAGGGCTAGAAATAACTAAAATCAGAGCAGAACTGAAGGAAAGAGAGACATAAAAAATCCCTTCAAAAAATCAATGAATCCAGGAGCTGGTTTTTTGAAAAGATCAACAAAATTGATAGACTGCTAGCAAGAGTACAAAGAAGAAAAGATAGAAGAATCAAATAGATGCAATAAAAAATGAAAAAGGGGATATCACCATCGATCCCACAGAAATACAATCTACCATCAGAGAATACTACAAGCACCTCTATGCAAATAAACTAGAAAATCTAGAAGAAATGGATAAATTCCTCGACAAATACACCCTCCCAAGACTAAACCAGGAAGAAGTTGAATCTCTGAATAGACCAATAACAGGATCTGAAATTGTGGCAATAATCAATAGCTTACCAACCAAAAAGAGTCCAGGACCTGATGGATTCACACCAGAATTCTACCAGAGGTACAAGGAGGAACTGGTACCATTCCTTCTGAAACTATTCCAATCGATAGAAAAAGAGGGAATCCTCCCTAACACATTTTATGAGGCCAGCATCGTCCTGATACCAAAGCCTGGCAGAGACACAACCAAAAAAGAGAATTTCAGACCAATATCCTTGAGGAACATTGATGCAAAAATCCTCAATAAAATAATGGCAAACCGAATCCAGCAGCACATCAAAAAGCTTATACAGCATGATCAAGTGGGCTTCATCCCTGGGATGCAAGGCTGCTTCAACATACACAATTCAGTAAATGTAATCCAGCAGATAAACAAAACCAAAGACAAAAACCACATGCTTATCTCAATAGATGCAGAAAAATCCTTTGACAAAATTCAACAACCCTTCATGCTAAAAACTCTCAATAAATTAGGTATTGATGGGACGTATCTCAAAATAATAAGAGCTATCTACGACAAACCCATAGCCAATATCATACTGAATGGGTAAAAACTGGAAGCATTCCCTTTGAAAACTGGCACAAGACAGGGATGCCCTCTCTCACCGCTCCTATTCAACATAGTGCTGGAAGTTCTGGCCAGAGCAATCAGGCAGGAGAAGGAAATAAATGGTATTCAATTAGGAAAAGAGGAAGTCAAATTGTCCCTGTTTGCAGATGACATGATTGTATATCTAGAAAATCCCATTGTCTCAGCCCAAAATCTCCTTAAGCTGATTAGCAACTTCAGCAAAGTCTCAGGATACAAAATCAATGTACAAAAATCACAGGCATTCTTGTACACCAATCACAGACAAACAGAGAGCCAAATCATGAGTGAACTCCCATTCACAATTGCTTCAAAGAGAATAAAATACCTAGGAATCCAACTTACAAGGGATGTGAAGGACCTCTTCAAGGAGAACTACAAACCACTGCTCAGTGAAGTAAAAGAGGATACAAACAAATGGAAGAACATTCCATGCTCATGGGTTGGAAGAATCAATATCATGAAAATGGCCATACTGCCCAAGGTAATTTATAGATTCAATGCCATCCCCATCAAGCTACCAATGTCTTTCTTCACAGAATTGGAAAAAAATACTTTAAAGTTCATATGGAACCAAAAAAGAGACCGCATGACCAAGTCAATCCTAAGCCAGAAGAACAAAGCTGGAGGCATCACGCTACCTGACTTCAAACTATACTACAAGGCTACAGTAACCAAAACAGCATGGTACTGGTACCACAACAGAGACATAGATCAATGAAACAGAACAGAGTCCTCAGAAATGATGCCACATATCTACAACTATCTGATCTTTGACAAACCTGACAAAAACAAGAAATGGGGAAAGGATTCCCTATTTAATAAATGGTGCTGGGAAAACTGGCTAGCCATATGTAGAAAGCTGAAACTGGATCCCTTCCTTACACCTTATACAAAAATTAATTCAAGATGGATTAAAGACTTAAATGTTAGACCTAAAACCATTAAAATCCTACAAGAAAACATAGGCAATACCATTCAGGACATAGGCGTCGGCAAGGACTTCATGTCTAAAACACCTAAAGCAATGGCAACAAAAGCCAAAATTGACAAATGGGAATTCATTAAACTAAAGAGCTTCTGAACAGCAAAAGAAACTACCATCAGAGTGAACAGGCAACATATAGAATGGGAGAAAATTTTTGCAACCTACTCATTTGACAAGGGCTAATATCGAGAATCTACAATGAACTCAAACAAATTTACAAGAAAAAAACAAACAACCCCATCAAAAAGTGGGCAAAGGATGTGAACAGACACGTCTCGGAAGAAGACATTTGTGCAGCCAAAAAACACATGAAGAAATGCTCATCATCACTGGCCATCAGAGAAATGCAAATCAAACCACAGTGAGATAACATCTCACACCAGTTAGAATGGCCTTCATTAAAAAATCAGGAAACAACAGGTGCTGGAGAGGATGTGGATAAATAGGAACACTTTTATACTGTTGGTGGGACTGTAAACTAGTTCAACCATTGTGGAAGTCAGTGTGGCGATTCCTCAGGGATCTAGAACTAGAAATACCATTTGACCCAGCCATCCCATTACTGGGTATATAACCAAAGGACTATAAATCATGCTGCTATAAAGATACATGCACACGTATGTTTATTGTGGCACTATTCACAATAGCAAAGAGTTGGAACCAACCCAAATGTCCAACAACGATAGACTGGATTAAGAAAATGTGGCACATATACACCATGGAATACTACACAGCCATAAAAAATGATGAGTTCATGTCCTTTGTAGGGACATGGATGAAACTGGAAACCATCATTCTCAGTAAACTATCGCAAGGACAAAAAACCAAACACCGCATGTTCTCACTCATAGGTGGGAATTGAACAATGAGAACTCATGGACACAGGAAGGGGAACATCACACTCTGGGGACTGTTGTGGGGTTGGGGAAGGGGGAGGGACAGCATTAGGAGATATACCTAATGCTAAATGACGAGTTAATGGGTGCAGGAAATCAACATGGCACATGGATACATATGTAACAAACCTGCACATTGTGCACATGTACCCTAAACCTAAAGTATAACAATTAAAAAAAAAGAATATAAGAAATTTCTTATTTTGTTATTGTTCCTTTTAGTCTAATTTCATCAAAATATAATAATCCTTTAATTTCATTTGAATTTCAAAGATTAACTTAAACCTACATATAAATGAGAAAAATAAAAGAGTATAATGCTATTAAAATATAAACGACTATAGAATTGTATGTCTCCACTACCCTTGTCATTGGAATACGGATCATGTCAGCTTGGTAATCAGCATAGTACCCAGTAGGTTGTTTTTAAAAAATATATCATAATCATTTATGAGTGTGGAGAAGATCTTTCCAAAGACAGCTCCAATGTCCTTGTCACGCAGAGGCAGCACTGGTCAGGAGTTCTGCTGACCAATGCTTTAGGTGCCTGTTTAAAAGGAAGAGATTCTGGAAAAAAAAAAAGTCAGGAAACTTCAGAAAATAAACAACAAAAACAACAGAAACCTTTTCTTCCAAAATAAGTATTTTCTGACACTCACACCTTCAGGCTGTTGCCCCTGTTGGAAGTCAGAGAATGACTAGTTTCTGGCAGTGTGACACCATGAGCATGCTCCTAGGCTAATGGAGCAGATGGAAGAGCTCCCTCCAAGAGAGGCTCCCTGCAGCCCTCCCCTTTTTTCTTCTGAAAATGTGGATCTTTCTTTTCAAGCCACGACTTCAAGTCTTATTTTGTTCCTACTCTTAGAAAGAGTCAAAAAGAGCCCCATACCGGCCATTTTAGGAATCAATGTAATTTTAAAGCAGAGGGATAGTAAAGGATTATTTGTCTCTCTGGCCTTGGTTCCTTTTCCGCATACTGCAATCATTCAACTACATCTTACACTCTACCATGTCCACGACACTGCTTATGACTAGTGACTAGAAGACTGAATATCACTTGTGCCCACGTGCAGATAGAGAGAATGTTGTCTGGTCACATCACCACTTTAGTGGAAGGCACTCTTTTAAAATTCATCAGCCAAGTCTGCTATTATAAACACTGGGTCAAAACCGTGGTTGACTTCAAAGTGTTCTCAGAAAGTCTGATAATACACTATTGAAAGACGGTTTTCCCTCTGAAAACCTGACTGGTGGCAACCTTCAATTGGCCCCTGCGTTTCCTCTGCGCTGAAGCAGCCAAGAGATGGAATCATTTGCATGAGGAGTTCTTACTGCCACTACAGTTGTTAGAAAATATGGAATGATCCCTCTGCCCTGCAGGTGATTGAAAGCTATGCAAAACAAGGTTGTTTCTTACTGAGAGCAAGGAAGCAACGGGTAAGAAAACTTTTAAGGCATAAATAATATAAAAGGGCACACATTTTACGACACATTCACATGACATTATACTGCAAAAAAAAAAAAAATAAAGAATGATTTTCTCCGATTTGAATTAAGATCCTTCACACAGTTCACTCCCAGGCCTGTTTTGTGCAGTTGGTTACAGGCTTGAAGTCAGAAGATGACTGGTTGTTTGCACATCCTCCGGTTTCCTGGGGCCGCTGGAGGACCCCTGAGGGGCTGTCGAAAGGAATACCAGGCGGAGGCCATGTTGTCTTTTCAGCACCGTCCTCTGAGATAGGTGGCAAAATAAGAGGATTCCAACGTAAATTGTTGCTGTCCGTTTCTGAATAGACACAGCTGTCTCCTCTGCTGCACTCTTCTGGATTTTCTGTGCGAACGCAGCTGACATCGTTTCTATTATCCTGACAGCACTTTTTTCCTCCTCTGTAATAACACACTTTGTGGATGAACCAAAATCACCAAAAACTGCCACGGATACTGTTACAGGGCCACTCAAAATAATACCAACGCTATTTTTGGCAAGGGATTGGTAGAAACTCAAAAGAGAGGAGTTAAGAGAAAGAATTGTCAAAGTCCCCTGAAGAATCTTTATATGTGCCATGTTTCTATCCTACTATTTTCCATCATGCAACCATGAGCTGTGAGTGGTCACAGGTTTGGCAGAACAATGTAGTTCTACAGGTCCACCACGTTTCTGGACGGTAGAGAGTGGCTCAGAAGTAAAATAAGGTGCCAAGTCTGAACTCATGGAAGAGCAGAGAATCATGACAGTAACATACAGCAGTGTCCATATGGGTCCAAGATTCACATGCAGAGCGCCAGATTACAGAAGCAGGCAAGGCAGGCTTCCAGAGCAAAACCCAGGCCTTGATTCACTTTCCAAGGTAGTACAATTCAGGGTAATCAGACGCATTCCTTAACCTTGACTCCTTTCTGCTTACTAAAGACTTTGATCAGTCTTCATGCTGTCCACAGGGAGTCTCCAAAAGTCAGAGTAACAGTTGGCTTACATCTTCAGTGATTCAAGTCTATAAGATGTATATGATTGTGCTTCAGGGGGGGAAGCAGATAAGCCACTTTCTGTACTTACAATGGAGTTCACCTCAGTGCTATAAGCATCACCGCAGTCCTGCTTGTAATAAAGTCCAGACTAGCAATCTGCCTTTGGGTTGAGCTGTTCTCCCACAAGATAAGCTGTTAAGTCATGTCTTGATTTTAGATCTCTCGGCGGGCGGGCTAAGCATCCAGAGTCCCTGTGGGGCCGCCGGCTGGGAAAGCCACCCTCAGGTCCTTCCCTCGGACCCCCGCGGCAGCTACTATGGTGGCCGCTGCTATGGTGGCGGCTATGGCAGCAGCGGCTGTGACCCGAAGGGGTCCCTCCACGCACCACACAGGGCAGAGGAGGGCGCGGTGTCTTGCAGGCCAGGATGCAGGCGCTGGGTAGGTCAGGCGGGCGCTGGGTCCTGGTTCTTCTGGCACCTTGACTCTGGAGCCCGGCATCAAGGTTCAGGGTAGGGGACCTGGGGGCGCGCCCCCGCGGCAGCGCTCCTCCAGGCGGAGGGGAGTGGACATGTAACCCGGCGGGTTCAGGGCTGCCCAGAGCATGCCAGGAGCAAGAGGAGGGATCCTGTGAGAGACAAGCGAGGCCGGTTGTAGAGTCCGTCCAATAAGCAGTTTTTTAAGCCCATCCCTCTCCCTCCACTCACAAGTAGACCGCAGAGTCTATTTTGCCCATACTGATGTCTCTCTGTATTCTATACTTAGCTCCCAATTATAAGTGAGAACATACAGCATTTAATTTTCTGATCCTGCATTAATTTGCTTAGGATTACAACCTCCAGTTCCATTCCCATTGCTGTAAGAGAGTTGGTGTGCCCAGAGTAAAATCCTCCATTTAAGCTCCCATTCACAATTACACTGACCCCATTGAGAACCTTATGGTGAAGGTGGGAACAGCCACTGCTGGGACCGCCATGGCTCAGTAAGCCTCCATGAACACTTCCATTTATCTCATTTGCTCCTGAGAGAGTGGTGTATTATTACATCATCTGCCCATTAATATCTGGTCCTGGATAGAGGTATCCTGGAGCGTCATATTTCTGTATGATATTCTGCTGGCGATTCTTCCACAGCACGATTCAATGAAAACCATAAAAATGAGGCCCAAGACACCCAGCATACAGCCAAGGATCAGATATAACATGTCACTGCTTCTGTGAGGGCTGGTTACTGGCCTCGCATTTCCTTCACTTCCTGAGGAATTCAGAGGGGTACTCAAGCCTTTCGGATAGTCAGAAGCTCCAGGAGCACATTACACTTTAGTCTCGCAGATCATGACATTGCTAAACTCACTTTCTTCTTCACTGAAGCACTGCATTTTAATGCCATAGGAAGTTTCTGACAGCAGATGGCCAAATATGTGCCACTCCTTTGAA
>NW_022097802.1:0-77720 GCF_006542625.1 Nomascus leucogenys
CCAATCCTCCCTTGCCCCTGCCCACCTGCTGCCCCATCTTGAAACATCTGGAAACAGAAATGTCTTTTCCACCTATTGTCAGCTATGTGTTTCTTGAAAAGTGCACTTAACAACGACATTTGCAGAAGAGCTAGAGACTTGACTTAGTAGCCAAAGAAGACTTGGGGATATATTTGTCCTAATGTGACTTCTGCTAATGAAATCATCAAGACCTCAATTTGCAGACACCCCCAGAAGAGCTGTTTCTCCCAATTATCGCAGTGTGATAATCACTCTGTGTTTTGAAGGCTCCAGAACTTTTGCTAATTGGAATCTGGTTAGATAGTCTATAGGTGCTCATCTGACTTATCTCCTTAGAAGTTGGCCGCCAGGACTGCTTAAATCTGGATTTGAGTGGTGGGCCCGATTCCTACTGGACTAGTTCATCTCTTTGACTATTCAGAGGTGGCTTCTTCTGCAAGGATTTGGTGTCTTTTCCAAGGAGCAACCATAACTCAAATGTGAAACCAACTTTCTGAGTGGGACACAGGGGAGCCTCTGTGCCCTGGTCTCTGCATCTCCCCTCTGCCCCCCATTCCCCTTGGGATCCAGCCACACTGACCTCTGCTGTTCCCTGCACACACCACATGGTCATGAATGTAAGCACATGGTGCCCACTGGGAAGGGAGGGGCTCACGTAGTGCTGGCCACAGCCTCCAGGTCTCCCCGAATGTCTAGGTTTCAGGCTGGCCTCAGCATTGGGAATGCCTGCTTACCATGATCATGCTGCTGAGGGTCTTGCCGTACATCTTCTTGAAGTGACACTTGATAAGATTTAAGTCAATCTCACTCCTTGAAACGATGTTTCTTATCAGGGTCCCATCGCGCGTCCCTGCTCCCTGGGCAAGACAGTGGCCATCAACAATCCTGCCTCACCTTTCCTGTCCATCTGTGAGTGATGGACGGATCTGTGTGGTTGGGTTCTGGGGCTTTTAGAGGGAGGGAGATGTGGGAAGGAGCCTGTGCTTCAGCCAGGGAAGCATTAGGTGGGAAGCTTTGGTGGCTTAGGGTGTCCACTTCCTTAATCCCTTCTCACCCACTGCCCAGAACTCTTCCTTTATGATGCCAAGTGCTCCAAACTGCAGTATGTTTGCTTTGCCACATCAGATTCTAGGCACAAAGTACTCACTGCTCCAGGAACAAGACGTCCTACTAGAGCAATGGCAGCAGTCAGCTCAGCCAGGAATTTCACAGGCAGGGCCTTCCTGCTCACCTTCATCCCTGACCAGTCTCATGTCAGCTAGGGCCACATGGCCAAGGGAATTGCATGCCGTCTCTCATTTCCTGGGCAGAAGTGGCCAGAGGGCTTGGGTTTCGGGTGTGGAACTAACTTCAGGGGATATCAGCAACCATCAATCAGAGAAAACGGGCAATGGCTTTAGTTTCAGGGAATTATTCACCTCTGGAGATGCAGCGTCCCTTTCCCAGACTCAGTTTCACCTCTGAGAACTAAAACCTTTCTGATCCACAACAGGTTTGGGTAAGATAACTCCCCTGCGTGGAGGAGCGTGGTGGCTTTGAGCTCCTTGGCTTTGCACTTGGTGCTATGTAGGGTGAGCATCAGGAAGCAGAAGACAGGACAGTTACCTTCATGGCATAGTAGAGTCTCTCTGCAAAGTAGCTGTGGAGGTTTTGGGTGCATTTCACTGGCAAACAAGAAAGCTGTGTTAATGTCTGGAGCTGGTAGGTGGCACTGCCTACAACTTTATGTCTTGCCTTAGGTCTTAAGAGTCAGTGTTGTGCAAGGCTTGGCATATTTCTTTGTGCCCTGCCTTTCCCAATGTGAGAGGCTTTGTGTCAGGTGGCGTGGGACAGGGAAGGTAGCCCGGAGCCCTGGGCACAGCTCCAAAGGCCCAAGCAGGCAGGCAGAAGGGTAAGATGTGAAATGCACCAGACTGTGGGGCTCGTCTGAAGACACCAGCTCAAGCCCATCCAAGGGCAGCTCGGACTCAGGACAGGCCCTGGGCTCTCAACCCCGAGACACCTCCACCGAAAATACGGCCTCTCAGCTCCACAGAAGCACCATGGTATGGCGGCTGCTGGCCTCAGAGTGCCCTCTGTCTCTCACTTATCAGCAGGAACCCTGCATTTTGAATTCCCATGTGACAAATGGAGTTTGGCCCCACAGGACTAAGGCACCTGGGGGCATCTGATCCAGAGAGTGGGCCCATGCTTGCTCCCATGGGTACTGCTCAGAGACTTGGCATCTGGGTGGGGAAGGTTGGCATTTTCACCTAGGGCTGCAGAAGGAGCGTGGGCTTTGAGTGAGGTAGGCATGTGTTCACTTCCTGCCTTCATGGTGCAGTGTGGCTTCATTATTCAACCTCCCTGACTCATCTGGGAAGTGAGACTGATGTGAGGCTTCAAGATGAAGTGAACAGGAAGGCCCAGCATGAAGGAGCACTGCATGGTTTCACTATTGCCTGCTGGCAGACTTCATTCTTGGTGGGTTCAGGCCAGATCCAGGGGTGGATTTTGGAAGCCGAGATTGGAGCAGGGGTGTGATTAGATGCCCTGACATAGACCGGATTGTATCACAGCATCCAAGGCCAGCTGGGGTGTCTCAGATGGCCCTGTCCACCCAGAGAGGCTAGGACACAGCAGGGAGCCTGCTGGCTGCTGGGCTTTGCATGGAGGCAGCCTGGTGTGGAGGTGAGAGCTGCAGGCCGGGAGTCCGGACCTGGGCTCTGTGTGTAAGTGGGAGAAGAGATGTCCCTCTGCCCTGAGCCTCAGCTCTCTACTCTGCAGTGACTCCTCCCATTGTGATCTCAGCCCTGGAACCCATGAGAGCTCTGGAGTGGGTCCTCCTGAGTGGCCCTGACTTCCTGCTGTGGGGAAGATCCCCAGTGTTTCTCAGCATCAGACCATCCATCACTCAGTTTGGACTCAAGCCACACATCACTGTTTCTTCAACTGGCAATGAAGGCAGGGGCCAGGCCCCTGGTTCATGTCCAGAAAGATGACTTTGTGCTGGCCAGGGCTTCACAACCACAGCCAGAGTGCTCCCTGCATGGCTGCCATGAGTACACACAGGGTTGGGGCTGGCATAATCACTGGCGTATGCATTTGTGTGCACACACACACACACTGTCTCTCTCACACACACACACATCCACCCACACAGTCATGCACACACACCCTCAGGCACACTCTCACGCACACACTCATGCAAACACATTCTCATGCACACACACCCTCATGCACACACACCCTCATGCACACACACTCTCATGCACACACACTCATGCACACACACCCTCATGCACACACTCATGCACACACACTCATGCACACACAACCTCATGCACACACTCTCATGCACACACACTCATGCACACACACCCTCATGCACACACCCTCATGCACACACTCACTCATGCACACACACCCTCATGCACACACACTCTCATGCACACACACACTCATGCAGACACACCCTCATGCACACACTCATGCACACACACACTCATGCACACACACCCTCATGCACACACACTCTCATGCACACACACCTCATGCACACACCCTCATGCACACACTCATGCACACACACTCTCATGCACACACACCCTCATGCACACACACTCTCATGCACACACACTCATGCACACACACCTCATGCACACACACCTCATGCACACACACTCTCATGCACACACACCTCATGCACACACACCTCATGCACACACACCTCATGCACACACTCATGCACACACACACTCATGCAGACACACCCACACAGCACTGGGCACCACGTGGGCAGCACAGAGAGCAATCCTTGGCAGCACATACTGGGACTCTAGAGGTGGAGCAGTCCCTGGGTGAAGAGGACAGGCAGAGTGTGAGTTGAGGGGACATCCCGTGAAGGTGACACAGGGATTCTTTCTCTTGCGGTTGCATCCCTAGGCCCTTTGTTCTTTGGTGCTGCCCCACGGTGAGCCCTGTGGCCTGAAAATGTGCAAGTCTGAGCTCTTACCCACAGTGAGCATGGCCTCCTCCAGCGAGCCGTGGGTCTCACTCTTGATGCTGTCCTCAATGCTCTTGTTGGCAATTTTCTCATACTCTTCAAACACTGTGGAGAGGGCTCTGCTCAGGGGATGGTCAGACCTCGTGGTGCCCCTCAGTGTCTCGGATCAGAGATTGCACATCAATTTGCCGCCCTGACCTCCCACTTGGTGGCCGGGGAAAAAGTCCTGGGCTCCCTGGCTCTCTCCCTAACTCTAGACTTGACAAGGCAGAAGCACGAGGGAGAGGCTCACGGCCAGGACACCCCCTGTGGCCCCGGCCCCAGCCCCTCCCTCCCTGGTACCTCTCAGCAGGTGAGTGGCACTGCGCGTGCACAGGATGGTGATGAATTTCATCTCATCAGTCCCACAAATCTTCTCGCCTGCCGCATACAGATCCTAGCATTGGGACACCCACAATAAGCTGGTGAGGCAGACCAGGGAGGTGAGGGACTGAGCCCCAGAGTCCCAGAGCTGTGGCCATGGCCCGGCCCTGTCCACTCTGCCAGGCCAGCATGCTCCCCTGCTTGGACATCTCTGACAGAAGCTCCCCTTTCTCTAGCAGCTCTGGCTTAGAATCTTTTCTCTATCCTGGGCCACAAGCTGCTCTAGGAACTGCCTGGTCCCCAGACTTCCCTCTGCCAGCAGGCAGACCTACAGAGACCCGGACACATGTGTCCAGCACTAGGGCCTAGCACCCCCAGGTTCATGGGCTGTTCCTGCCAGGACAGACTTTAGTGCTCCCCCACCCCCAAGTCACACTCCTTCCTCCTGAGTCTCCCAACACCCTCACTCTCCTCCCCAGACACCACAGGACAAAGGCCTATAGGGAGCTGAGCTGGGTGGGTCCCAGCCTAGTGTCAGAGAAAGCTCCCGTGGGCAGAGGAGCTGGAGTCCAGATGGCACGGGGTGGGGCCACATGGCCAGCTGGGCGCAGCCTCACCTGTGCGTCTTGGAGGGCCAGTCCTGGGTCCACAAAGCTGCTCACATCATCCCTGCTGCCCTAGGAACAGAGGAGGTGGCTCTGTAAGGCAGGCCAGCTGACCAGAGCATTAAGGGCAGAGGGGGGATCCTGGGCTTGGAGGGTAGGCATGGCTCTGCTGCTCTTTGGCTGTGGAAACTTCGACAAGCCAGTTATTCTCTTCAGCCCTTGGTTTCCTCATTTGTGCAATGGTGGTGGTAAGGACTGTCTCATAAGGCTTGGGGGATTCGGTGAGCTAAGGTAAGCAAAGTGCCTGGCATGAGGCCTGCACGAAGGACCTGCTCTCCTCCCACTTCCAGGATGCTCTCACATGGCTGAGTAAGGACAGGTGTGGGGGCTCTGCAGTCGGGACCCTCTAACCATGCTGAGACACACCCAATGAGCCCTGGCTGCCGGGCTATCCCATGCCCCTGCCCTGACTCTCGTGGCTCTATTCAAGGGCTGCTCCCTGGGGTGGAGCTGTTGAGACTTCCAAACCAAGGCACTCCCAAGAGCCTGGGCTGTGACACCTGCAGGAGGCACACCAGGATCCTCTCCAGGTAGCCACTTGTGTCTGCTTGGATGTCCTCCTCCAGGCTGGACCCGTAGTCTGCAGGGAAACAGGACCATGAGGCACAGGCAGAGGCCCACAGCCTACCCAGGGCCTGCTTTCTTCCCTCCAGCCCTGTTCCCCATACTTCTCCTTATGAAAGCCTTCTAGGAAAGAAAGTCCTTGGCACAGGGCATGGATGCAATGCCCGGGTGTCCAAGTGGCTGTCACCTGGGTGGTGGTTCACAACTAGAAGCGACATGCATACCCAACCAAGCTCAAAGCACAAGATGGACCAGGTCAGAGAGCCAGGCTAGGGGCTGCCAACCAAGCTCCATTTCATCTCAAGGCTTGGCAAAGCCAAAGCCTCCAGGAAAACTCCCCACTGGGTACACAACGTGGAGGACTGACTGGCCTCTGCTAGCCTGGGGTCCACACCCCCTACTACCACGGTCCTCAAGGGCAGAGATTTTAGCTGATCACGTGCCTCTCTCCCCTGTAAGAGGAGCTGGTGAGCTTACAGATCAAGTCTGACTCATGTTCAGTGTCACCATCAGGCACGGATCTTGGCATACAGTAGGTGCTCAGCACCTGTGGGTAAAAAAGTCCCCAAAGGGTCCTTTCTAGTGTGGCCCAGGTTAATTCTTGATCCTTGTTCCCTGCCAGGCTGCCAAAGTTTGTGGCCACCCCCGAGCCCCTCCATCTGTGCCACCCCTTACCTTCCTCATACGCCTTCATTATCTCCCGCAGCTGGTTCTTGGTCCGAGAAGCCAGGATCTCAATGATGATGCCCTCCTTGGTTCCTAAGCCCTGTGGACAGAAACCTCTGTCTGCTGGAGTGCTGTGCCATGACCTTCTGCTCTGTCCACACCTTTTCTCAAGATGCCTGAGCCTCAGGAAGGACCTCACTGCTCTGCCCACTTGGAGTGGGAGGATGTGATGAGAAAATCACATGCTTGTCTTCAGTGATGGACATTGAGGGCAAGTGCTGTGATGGGGAAGCCCTGTCTCAGCTCTCCCTCCTTAGCTGGGTGGTCTCAGACAGGCTGCTCCATGTCCCGGAGCCTAAGCATCCCGATCCATAAATAGGAATAAGAAGCCTCCCCTGCCCCAAAGGTAGATTAGGGAGCATGGGTGTAAAATGCCTGGCAGTGCCCATGCAGCAAGTGTCTTTTCAAACAAAATGACTATAGTTACTGGGTGTCCATCCTTATTAATCTGCAAAAGCAAAGAGTAGTGAGAGGTAAAGGGAAACCCAGGGGGCTGTGCCTGAGACTGTTGAGGTGGGTTTCCAATACCACTGTACCCCTGAGCTCGTGAGGTTCTGAGAAGTACTGATTTTGGCTTCATCACGGCCACTCAACATGTCAGCTAGGGACCAGTGACTCCAGGTGTTGGGTGCAGTCTGAGCAGCAGGCCGCCTGCTCACTGGGCCCAGCTATGGCCCATGTGGCCATTCCAAACAGTGGCTCAAGGGGAGCTCTGGGCTGCCGGTGCCCGGTCCCCGCATTGCCCCTACCCAGTCATGTGAGCACCCCTGCCACTGCCCTGCCCCGTCTGCCTAGTTACCTTCATGGAGTCATGCAGCTCCTTGGCTTCGTATCTGTATGGTGGGTACATAAGGGCCACAATGAGCCTCTCGAACTTGCCACTCAGCTCTGACTTCAAGGTCTCAGTGAGGTCCTAATGCAGGAATAGGGAAAGGTGATATTTGTCATAAGCCAGGCGCACCTGAGTGCAGGCAGTGGAGTGGTGGATGGGCCCAGGGACTTGGGCTGGATTCCGCGTGGGCCCTGCCACGTGCTGGCTGGGTTTCTTGGGCCAGCTCCTTAGCTTCTCTGAGCATCAGTATCTTTACCAGTTACACAGAGATAAACATACTCCTGCTTCATCCCATTGCTTAGGGTGTTGATAGAGAGATGTGTGTGACTCAACTCAGCATTCAGTGCAGTGCTGGGCACATTATAAACTCTCAGTAAAATGAAATTGGCATTGCTAGCTAGACTGCAAGCTCTGAGTGTGGCATCACCATAAAATACCTGTGCCTCCTTCGTAGGGCACATGTTGCTACAAGGAGCCACCAGGCTACATCAGCTGATCTACAGAGTAGCAGAGAGATCAACGGCTTTGTCAGACCTGGATTTTAATCCCCACCTTGTTGAGTACAGGCTCTGGGACCTTGGGCAACTTACAACCTCTCTCCCCAAATGTTTGAATACAAAGAATAATGTACAGCTGTGAGGACTAAGAGAGGGAAACTGTAAAAATGCACACTGGGTTCTCCAAGAGAATATTTGAGCTGATCTTCCTTCGTTAAATCTCCAAACTAATGATTTGAGTCACCAGAGGCTTCAGGCAACCATGGCTATGCACATATTTAATCTTGTGTTTACTATGTACCCCCAAATTTCAGGCTTTGTCCTAGGGGTGGAGGGCAGGTGGGAGGAGAAACAAAGGGTCTGGCATGCTTGCTCCAGGCTCTTATAATTCCCAGGTGGCAGAAGGTATGAGGTACAAGCAGCTCAACTGAGGAAAGTGTGCCCACACCCCAGAACAGAGTGAAGCCAGGCCTGCATGCCTGGGGCATGGGAAAGAGAAGGTGGTCTGGGCTTGGGGGCAGGGCGAGATAGCCTGGGGGCAGGGAGACAGACCTCCAGTGGGGCCTGTTGGGTGCATGAGAAGGAATGCTGTGAGAGAGGAGGCAGGAAAGGAAGCAGGGAAGGCCAGCCCCCAGCCGGGGCTCTGACACCTAAAAGTAGGTCTGCCAGATAAAACACAGGGCGGCCAGTTACATTTGAATTTCAATAAAGAACAATTGTTTTTGTGCAAACAGGTTCCATGTGCCCATGCTGTCAGTGGGCTGGCTCTAGGGGAAAGTCGTCCAGAATGGAGCTGCCTCCCAGGCTGTACCCCCAACTCCAAGGCTCACCTATCCCCACCCCCACCAGCCTTCCCCTTGCCTTGCCGAACTGAGCCTTGAAGGACTTGGCAATCTGCTGCCGCTGAGCGTTGCTTCTCTTGGTGAGCACATCGATGATAGCCTGCTCGTTGGTCCCTGCAGGGATACAGCACGAGTGACCCTGCTGCCCCCAGGGTGACACACTGGTGAGGGCGGAGGAGGGGAAGGCGAAGGCAGCTGCTTGGTGGCTGAGCAATTGGGACCTGACACCTGGATAGTTCCAAACCCCCGGACCATTTTCGTGGTGTAAACAAGACCCTTAGGAAATTTGCCTCCCCATTTCCCACCCCACACCCCCACAATGTTGGGGCGTGCCCAAGGCCAGCCTCACAAGATGGAATCTGAGGTCTGGGTGGCTCTGGACATCAGCCCGGGCCTTTGGAGCTTGGCCGAGTGAGATCTCCAGCCCTGCCCTCCTTTGTATTGGTCGCAGTAGGGGAAGGTCAAGACTAAGAGTCCAACCCCTGGATCCGAGGCCTGGCCCAGCAACTGCGTGGCATTGGGCAGCCAGCCTCATTTCCCTGGGCCTCCGTTTTCTCATTTGGGAAGTGGAGATAACTTTTTGCTTCACAGAAAGCAGAGGGCATGAGAACGTTTTCTGGGCTCATCAGGAGTGGCAGTTCTCGTTAATGCCCCTGATCCTCAGGCAGAGCCGGCTAAGGGGTCAGTCTCCACCTGGGGTGAGGTCAGGGTGCATGCTCTGCTCTCAGGTCAGGAGGGCTTTCTGGGCAAGCTGTTTAAATCTGGCCTCAGGCCAGCCCTCGCCCACTCACGGTAGTGCTGAGGACAGCACTGGGCAAGTGCAGGAGATGGGAAGGGAGCCCGCTCCATGGCCATCGACATGGGGCAAGGGGGCCTTGAGTCAGCCCCACAAACTCCCCACACCTCACAGCCCCAGCAGCTCTGTGCCTGGCATCATACAGCACCACCCCCTTCACACTTCATGTGACACACGAGGCCAAGAATTCTTGGGGCCACTTTACAAGTGAGAAAGCTGAGACTGATGGGAAGTCACTCACAGGGACACACAGCTGACCTCCCCACCCCCAATACCCAGGGAAACGCAGCACCCTCCTGTCCAGTCTTGCAGGGTGGGTGCTGACCTCACTGCAGAAACAGAGGGCTGTGTGATTCTCTGGGTAGGGGAGTCAGTTTCAGAGTATCATGGGACACCCCAGCTCCCCAGATGTCCCCTGGCACCCACTTTCCAGGGCTGTGAGCAGAGGGGTCTTGAGCAGAGGTGGCAAGGCTGCCAACACCCACTCACCGATCCCCTTCATGGCTTTGTAGAGGGTCTCTGCATCAGGGTCTGGGTTGAAGTGGGAGCTGCTCTTCACTGTGACACCCTCCTGTTCAATCTGCAAGAGAACTAGGCCTGCTCAAAGCGGGCAGGGACAGGGAGGGCAGAGTAGGCTCCCAGCCCATCTTGTAGCCCGCCCTGACAGGGTGAGCCCCTTCCCTGGGCACGGCGATCTGCTCAGCCCTTGCAGGCCAGTGCTCCGCCCTTCAGCCCCTTGGCCAACAGGGTGGAGTAGCCAGAGCCAGAGCTTGTGGGGAGAAGCCACGAAACCTTTCCTGTCCCTGTCTGTGCCATCTGACGGCAGACAGCAGCTCCAGCCACACCCAGCTCCTTCCAGCATCACCCACCAGCAGCAGGATGGGACAAACTCACCCAAAGTTAGGAGGGGCAAGAACACTTAAGCAAAGGCTTCCTGGAGCTGCATGCACCGCCTTCGGAGCATGCAGATGAGGTTGGAAGGCTGGGCATGGTTCCGCCTTTCTGAGGAATGGTTTGAGCTCAGTCTGCCCTCTTCCTGGGGAGTTGGGACTTACAGGAACTTAGAGGGCAGGGGCCCAGCTAAGCATCCTGATAGTTCAGGGTGTTTGCAAGTCCACAGGCCCATGGGGCTCAGAGCGTCAGGTTTAGAAAAACCCGCACGATGCTCTGCAGACTGTGAAATAAACCAGATAACCAAGTGCCTGAGCCCTTGACTTCCAAGCCTGAAGTTCAGGGCTTGCCTGAGGGCTCTTTAAACTTGTGCCCTGCAGAATTTCTCAGATGATTAACACAGACATAAGTATGTATTGGGTAGAGGAATGGTAGAGAGTGGAGGGATATTGGAGATAGGCATTGAATTAGACGGAGACTCAGAGATCCTCCAGGATGAAAGAGTTTAGTCCCATGCAGTCTTGTCTTCCATTTACCTGTTCACTTATTCCTTCCATCACCTCCATCATCTGCCCATCTACTTTCCCACCTACCCACTTATCCATGTGACTTCCACATCCATCCATCCATCCACCCACCCATCCATCTATGCACCTGCCCATCCATCCATCCATCCAAGCCCTGGGTTACATTCTGAAAATACAGAGATTCCCATGGATGGTATATCTCTAAGTATCTTTCCTTTGAGTAAGAGGTAAGGCATCTTTCTGAACCCTTTGCTTTAATTTCAAATGTCTGGTGACAGATCTTCCTGAGTCATTTCTTAGCACCATGTTTCATAGCAGAAATTGTTAGAAATAATTCCTATGGAAATTCCATCCAGAGAGAGCCAGTGTGGTCCTAGATATTGCTCATCGGTGTACACACACATGATAGCCCTTGCTTGTGGAGTAACGCTCTGCTATTACTCTTGTTAGCACTTTGAGCCCCTTGTGTGTGCCAGACCTGGGCCAGGTGCTTTAGATGCAATGCTTATGTCATGGCTTCCTCAACAGTTGTGCTAGGTAAGTACTGATGCCTCACTTTACAGAAAGGAAGCTGGACTCCCTTACACAGCTAGTAAGCAATGCTGCTGGGACTCCCCAGCCTGACTCAGAAGCTGAACTCTATCTACCTCCCCTGCCCTACTGATGACTCAACCTTTCCCAGGCAATGAGTGTTCCTGGAACGTTCCACTGAAGGAAGCTTCACCCACAGGAACGCAGGTCGTCTGGGAATGTGGGAGGCATCTCAGCTCTCAGTGCCTGCTGGCTTCCCTCTGCCCCAGCACTCGGGGGCTATGGTGCACCAGCGAGTGGCCAGGCTGTGTAACCGCATCCCTGAGGAGCATGCAGTCCCGCGGGGGTGCGGTAGGGCTCAGGTGCAGCATTTGTAAGCAGCTCCCGGGCTGGTTCTGATTTTGCTGCATTGAGAAGCCTCTGTCTCACTTCCCACTCTAAGGTTTCAGAAAATAAGTGTTTTGGGAATCGGAGCCCTGGCTATCAGTGTGGAGTCCTGGAGCTCCAGACCTGCTGCTGAGAAGGAAGGGTCAGCCTCAGCCTCCTGCAGGGTCTTGCCCAGGGCTGTGCTAGTCCAGACAGGCACATTTTCACTGAAAAGGTGACTCAGACCAGCCTGTGACCACATCTATTAATATAACTTGTTCTGTGACAGGCCCAGGGGAGCTGCCACGCCTTGGCCTTTCCCTGCTATGCGGCTGCCCAGAGGCCTGGGAGATGGGTTTGTCTCTATGAGAGACACAGAGGAAAAGGCAACACCAAAAAGAGAGGCGCAGATGGGCCCTGCCTGCAGACAGATCTCTCTCCAGTGACTCCCTCATCCCCTCCCAGCCCGTTCCTGGCCCAGCTTTGTGCCCAGAGAACACTGGGTCCTCTCTAGCAGCTCAGCTGTTGCAGGTTGGGTCTACCTGTGAACTTGCTGCCCTGAGCCAGCTCTCACATGGGGCATGGACGACCAGGGTATAGTTTTGGCCCTGGAGTCAGGCTGTTCAGATTCTCACCTAGACTCTGACACTTACTAGTGAGTTCAGGCACCTGCCTAGCCTACTTGTGCCTCAGTTTCCTCATCTGTGGATAAGGATACTGGTGTCTACTTCGTAGACTTCTTGTGAGGTTCAAGGGAGATATTGAATGTGAGGTGCTTAGAGGAGGGTCCCGCCACACAATAGGGACTCAGTGAGTGTCACAGTGATCCTGTCAATTTGGCAGGTCCCTACATGGAGAGCCCTTTGTCCTGCTGCACTGGGTGCAAGGCCCAGTGTCAGACTGTCTTGGCCAGCAACTGACTTTGGAAACCACCCAGCACTGGGCTCTCCCTGCCATGTCCACCTCCTCAAAGGCAGGTTCCCAGCAGCCTGGTTGAAGCTGGAGGTCGCCATGGCCCCTTGTCCTGGAAGATGGCTGCGTCCCTGGGGGCCAGGACAGCTGCCCCACCTCACCCTGGCTTCCTCTGTGTCCCACCTGTCCAGAACCTAGCATGTCTGACCCTGAGGACCCTTGCCTGGGTTGCAACATCTATGATCCAGAGATTCCCTGAAGCTGGACAAGCCTGGGTATCCCACAAAAGCTCACAGAGAGCCTGGGGCTGGGCAGAGAGACCCAACTGCTCTCTGACTGGAGCCTGCTGGCCATGGGACCCTAGCAAGTCACTCAGTGTCTCTGAGCCTTCATTTCCTCATCTGCAAAACAGAGAGTGCAGCCCTGACATCCTGAGGCTGCCTGGGAGGAAAGGAAAAGGACTTGCGGAGACGGCAGCCAGGAGATGTCACCTCTGTCCCCTTCTGGATATTCAACTCCTTAGCACAACGATGGCCTCAGGCTCAAGCATAGATGGAAAGCTCCCGAGCATGCATCAGTTTTGCTGGGGATGGGCTGCCCTGAGACCCGGGTTCCTCCAGGCTCTAGCAGGCCAGGTCCTCCTGCTTCCCCTCTTCCCTCTCCAGTCTTGACAAATGAACATCATTGATCCCTGAGGTGAAAGCATTGATGGGTCCCCAACAGCAGGTTCAGGTTACTCTCCCACTCAAAGCCGTTCAGTGCCTTCCCACTGCTCTTAAGGTAAAGCCTGAACTCCTCAGCCTGCCAGGCAAGGCCTTTCAGGACCTGGCCCTGCCTGCTTCCCCAGGTCCATCTCCTCTGGAACCAGGACCCTCAAGCTGTGCTGAGCAGCTTCCCTCAAAGCCAAGCTCCCCACCGTCTGACCCTCTGCACACAGTTCCCTCTGCCAGGAGCAGTATGCCTGATTCTCCCCAAATGCACACGTGTGTGCACCCCATACACATTTACACACAAGGCTCAACCATGATACCCCCTCCTTTGAGTGGCCCCACCCCTGCAAGAGTCCCTGCCCTGGACTCCTCTCAAACCTCAGCTTTCCCCTTGCATTTCTAGATTTCTTCATCAGCCTGTCTCCCGGCCCAGGTCCCATCCCTGCCGTGGGCACTCTAGGCCTGGGACTGTTTCTTCTCGGCTCCTCCCCACCCTCCATGCTTGGCCAAGGAGGCAGCCAAATGTAGACTGAGCCACTCCCAGCCAAGGGTGACTTTACATTTCTCAGGACTCCCTGGTGACCAGCACCCAACACCATGCAGGAACCCAAATCTCCTGCCAGCTCCCACTTACCCAGGCTTTCCACCAGGCCATCTCGTTCACCTCGGGGGCACCTTTCCCAGGGAGATGAAGAGACACAGGTTGGCCTCCGCTGGGACTCCACACATCTGGCTCCTGCAGCTGAGGAGTGAGCAGGCCACTCACTTGGGTGTGGGGGTGCAAGCCCGCCCTGGGCTGCACCCAGCGCCACACCTGCCTGCCGCCCCCTCACCCCCGGGCTCTGCCTGGCTTTGGGCATCTCCTATGGCTCCCAGGCCCCACCCAGACACTGCCCAGGCCTGCTCTGGGGAATTAAACAACTCACTGTCAGATATTTGGGCTGTGGCTGTTACGCATACTGGAAATTCTTAGCTCCAGCCTGCGAAAGCCCCACTCAGTAAACACAGCTCCATGTTGATCAGGCTGGTCTCAAACTCCCGACCTCAGGTGATCTGCCCACCTTGGCCTTCCAAAGTGCTGGGATTACAGGAGTGAGCCACCGCACCCAGCCCATTTTCATCATTCCTAATAGCCATGGAGTATGCCATTTAATTAATTGCATATGCAATATTATTTTTTTTCCCCGGGGGCAAGGGGCTCATATTCACCACAGATGGGAGGCCAGATGGTGAGAAGGTGGCAGGCGGCACAGCCACCTTATAGAGCATGCCATACTGGTCCACTGTCAGACCGGTGATGGCCTCAGCTCCATCACCCCCCAGGCTGACTCTGGCTCCTGCCTGGCTCTGCCTGGCCACCACAACCCCTCGGGACCATTCAGAGGCATCACTGGAGGGTGTGCGGTTAGTGGAGCAGCTGGTAGTTCTCCCCATATCCTTGCTGGTCGTGGGGAGGTCTCTTTCTTTGGTTGAAGGCACTCCTGACTCCTCTCATGAACAGGTTTCATATTGCTTTGTGGTGTTCCTGGAGCCTGGAAGGAGTTGGCTTGCTCTCTGGGGCATCAGGAGGGGCTTCTCTGTACCCCTCTCTGCTTCTGGCTGGGGGGCCCACATCTGAGCTTCCAGTGGTGCTTCTGAGCAGCTGCAGTAAGTGTCCTCCTGGCTGGCTCCGGAGCTCAGAGCGCTTCCCGGGATCCACCCGCTTGTCCTGGAGCCGCCGCAACCCTGGCCGCCATCCCCGGCCCCGGAGCCGCCCCATACCCCTGTATATGCAATATTTGTTAACCAGTCCCTTTTGGTGCCCATCTAGGTACAGGTCTCATTTTTCAAGCTAAAGTTTCTATAATACACTGGAAGTAATAGATGTCACCTCCATGTTGTATGCCAAACCTAATAAGCAGAGCAAAACTTTTCATCCAAGTGATTTGGTTAACGTTTTAGGATGTTTCTAATCTCTCAGTAATATAAATATGCTACAATACATCTGTGTGTTTATCCTTTGGGCACCCGTGTGTGCCTGTGCACACCTGGAGAATAAAGTCCTGTGAGAGGAACTGCTATCCAAAGAGGATGTTTCAGTCTATACTGCAACATCAGTCCCATATCCAACAACCTAAAAATAAAATGACAGTTTGAAAATACAAAACCCACACTTCTCCTCCCCACACTCACTACCCTTACCAACAATGTGCTCGTGCTTCTTGAGCTTGCGTTTGGATCAGGAGAATTTGAAAGTCATCAGGAACCAAACCAGGATATAAGGTTCAGCTGTAGCTGGAAAGTGGCAAACGTTCCAAAGCTAAGACATTGGCTATACCTGGGTTGTTCACAAACTGTGAGGCCAATTCCAGATGAGATCCAGAAAAAGGGTGAGCAACTCACTTATTTTTTAAGCAAAACACCTTTTCTTCCCATTTCTGCTAAGAACAAATAGCTTCCAGCAAGAGAAATAGGGGATGCAATATTTTTACAAATTACTTCTCTTTTTTTTAATTAAAAAAATTTTAAGTTAAATGCTACTTAAAGATATGTTTAACTTCTATGATACTGACTTGCTCATGAGAAGAGAGAGACAGGGCCAGGCATTCTTGCCCACTACTACCCACTATCAACATTTAGGCCTGACATCAGTTGCTAAATATTCTGGGCCGGGCACGGTGGCTCACACCCGTAATCCCAGCACTTTGGGAGGCCAAGACAGGTGGATCATGAGGTCAGGAGATCGAGACTATCCTGGCTAACATGGTGAAAGCCCATATCTACTAAAAATACAAAAAATTAGCTGGAAGTGGTGGCAGGCACCAGTAGTCCCAGCTACTGGGGGAGGCTGAGGCAGGAGAATTGTTTGAACCCAGGAGGCAGAGGTTGCAGTGAGCCAAGACCATGCCACTGCACTCCTGCCTGGGCAACACAGTGAAACTCCGTCTTAAAAAAAAAAAAAAAAAAAATCAGCAGCAGCTTCTAGGATGACTGAGCAGTGACTCAGTCTCTCCTTGACCAGATTCTGTAACTGTCCGGCAGAAATGCTTATCTGATCTCTGTGAGAACAGGAAGCAGCTCAGTGGGGGCCTTCCTTGCTAAATTCTTCATCAAGCTGGTCCATTATCTGCCCTGAGTCCTCCAAGAACATCTCAAGAAAAATCCCAAAAACATGCAAGACAAATGAGGGTCCTCCTTTAGCGTGTCTTGAAGCACTGAGGCACCTGAAAGCTATATATAGTTTCTGGGGAAACAGTTTTTTAGGAAATGTAGCACAGATACTAACTATTCTTCCAGGAGAGCCCCTTCCTGACATGAAAGATCTTACTTAGCATGACAGAGAAGCATCTGATTCATCATGAGGACCTATCCAACCAGCAGCAGGGGCCCCAGCGCCAGTGTCCACCTCAGCAGAGGAGACACGGGGGACATGCAAAGTGTTTCTGTTGAAAAATACTTCACCTAGGGTGACTATAGTTAGCAGCAATGTATTGCATATTTCAAAGTAGCTAGAAGGCTAGGTACAATATCCCATTCCTATAATCCCAGCATTTTGGGAGGCCCAGGCAGGCAGATCACTTGAGGTCAAGAGTTCGAGACCAGCCTGGCTAACATGGTGAAACCCCATCTCTACTAAAAATTAAAATAATAAAAATAATAAAAATTAGCCGGACGTGGTGGCTTGCGCTTGTAGTCCAAGCTACTTGGGAGGCTGAAGCAGGAGAATTGCTTGAACCTGGGAGGCAGAGGTTGCAGTGAGCCAAGATCACACCATTGCCCTCCAGCCTGGGTGACAGAGCAAGACTCTGTCTCAAAACAAAAACAAAAAGTAGCTAGAAGAGGGGACTTGAAATGTACCCAACACATAGTAACACCAAATATTCAAGGTGATAGACACCCCAAACACCCTGATTGGTCACCATTCTGTGCATGTAATAAATACTTAAATGTACTCCATAAATATGTAAAATATGTTATATCAACAAGAAAATACTTTGCTTAGTGTTTCCACCCAAATGGGAATAAATCCAGGGATCGATGTACACGTCATGGCTTTTTATTGAGACTGGGGAAGGGCCGTGGTAGCAGGTGCACTCACTGTCCAAGTTTGTCCAGACTCTCTGCTGCATGGGTGATGGCATTTGTGACTGTGTTGGTCACTGTCTCGGTGATTTCCTTCATCTTTTTGTCCCCTGACTCTTGGGCTTTCTTTATGGCTTCAGCAATGGCTGTTGGAAAGAAAGAGGAAGAATGTCCTAGTGATCCACCCGCTGAACTTGTGTCCCCTTGAGTGGCCTTTGGGATGTGGCCATCTTAATGGATTAGTCTCTGGAGTGGCCCGATGGGACCAAGGGCAGCAGGATTTCTGCAGAATGAATTTGAATTTGGTTTTAATTTCCCCAACAACTTGCATTTCTTCAACTGTGAGTGAGACTGAGCATCTACTCATGAGTACATTGCCTGCTTATCCTTTTTTTCTGCAAAATGCCTGCTTATGTCTTTTGGCCATTTTTATATTGGGTTGTTATATTGGATTATCATTTTTATGACAAATATTTTTCATCAGTTTGTAATTTTTCTTTTGGCTTGGTTTATAGTATTTTTTTTTTGGCTATAGAAAATTTCAGTTTTGGATTGTCAGATTTACTTAATATTTCCTTTATGGCTGCTGGTTTTTTGTCATAGTTTTAAAGATTCTCCCCTCTCCAAGATTAGGCCAAAGTCTCTTATGTTATTACTATGTCTAAATATTTATGATGTCTTCCCCCTCAAAGCTCATATGTTGAAATCCTCAGCCTTAATGTAATGATATTAAGAGGTGGGGCCTTTGGGAGGTTGAAATTAGCACCCACAGAAAAGAGACCACAGAGAGCTAGCTCCTTCCACCATGTGAGGACAGAGCTAGGCCCATCCACAAACCAGAAAGACGCCCTCACCAGATGCCAAATCTGCCAGTGCCTTGATCTTGGACTTCCCATCCTCCAGGAGTGTGAGAAATAAATTTCTGTTGTTTCTAAGTCGCCCAGTTTATGGTTTTTGTTTTTGAGACAGAGTCTTGCTCTGTCACCCAGGCTGGAGTGCAGTGGTGCAATCTCAGCTCACTGCAACCTCCGCCTCCCAGGTTCAAGGGAGTCTCCTGCCTCAGACTCCTGAGTAGCTGGGATTACAGCCATGTGCCACCACGCCCAGCTGATTTTTGTATTTTTAGTAGCAATGGGGTTTCACCATATTGGTCAGGCTGGTCTTCAACTCCTGACCTCAGGTGGCCCACCCGCCTTGGCCTCCTAAAGGGCGAGGATTATAGGCATGAGCCACTGCATCTGGCCTATGGTATTTTTTAATAACAGCCTGAGCTAAGATGGTTATCTCCTAGTAAGTTAATAAATACATTTATGTAAATTTAAGTCCTTCATCTACCCGGAATCCATTTTGTTGAAAAGGAACGAGATATACACATGCTTTGTACATAGTTCTACTCATAGCTCACACACATCAATTTAACATTTAACATAGAATTTTACATGTTAAATTTTTTATTTTTTTTTTGAGACGCAGTCTCGCTCTGTCACCCAGGCTGGAGTGCAGTGGTGCGATCTTGGCTCACTGCAAGCTCAGCCCTCTGGGTTCATGCCATTCTCCTGCCTCAGCCTCCCGAGTAACTGGGACTACAGGCGCCTGCCACCGCGCCCAGCTAATTTTTTGTATTTTTAGTAGAGACGGGGTTGCACCGTGGTCTGGATCTCCTGATCCGCCCACCTCAGCCTCCCAAAGTGCTGGGATTACAGGCGTGAGCCACCGCGCCCAGCAATTTTTTTTTTTTTTTTTTTTTTTTTTTGAGACCGAGTCTCGCTCTGTAGCCCAGGCTGGAGTGCAGTGGCGCGATCTCAGCTCACTGCAAGCTCTGCCTCCCAGGTACACGCCATTCTCCTGCCTCAGCCTCCCAAGTAGCTGGGACTATAGGCACCCACCACCACGCCTGGCTAATTTTTATGTATTTTTAGTAGAGATGGGGTTTCACCGTGTTAGCCAGGATGGTCTCGATCTCCTGACCTTGTGATCCACCCTCCTCGGCCTCCCAAAGTGCTGGGATTACAGGCGTGAGCCATCACACCCTGCCATGTTAAATGTTTTGTCCCAGTGTGCTGTCACACAGTCTTTGTGACTTTGTCTTCTTATTCCACAGACAGAACCATCTAGACAGTGCCCTAACGCAGTACAGTCTGTGGCCTCTGATGAGCATAGATAACTGCCCCAGCCGAGAGGCTCTGAAAGGCTGCAACATTAGGGGCAGAGTTTGACCTGGTTAGTCAAAGAACAGGTTGGCCCAGCACCTAGCTTCCCTTCCTCCATCCCTCCTTCCCTGCCCGACGTCAGCCGGCTGTACCTTTCTCTCCAGTCTCCTTGGCATGTCCCACCACCTCCTTCACCACTTCCTCCACGGCATGAACTGAACAGAGGAGACAAGTCCAGGGTGAGGGCTCAGAGCAGGCCCGCTGCCCCCGAGTCCAGGGTGAGGGCTCAGAGCAGGCCCGCTGCCCCCGAGTCCAGGGTGAGGGCTCAGAGCAGGCCCGCTGCCCTCCCAGTCCAGGGTGAGGGCTCAGTGCTGACCCACTTATCCTCACAACAGACCTATACATCCCTGGACATCCAAGGTGGGGCTCTGGGATGCCACCCCCAGCCAGGACAGACTGGCTCATGAGGACCTTCCCCCACAGCTGGCTTCATTCGGAGATGCCAGGGCCCTGGCTCCTGGCAGACGAGCTCAGTGAGCCCCATGAGGGCATGGGTCCCTGAAGCCCGTTGGCCCTGTCTGGCCTGGAATGGCAATGAGTAGGCTGTCTTGCCAGCTGAGACATGAAGCCCAGGCTGGGCCTGTGTGCCAGGTCACACCCCTCTCAGGATGTGCTGGCACCTGCCTCAGGTTGGTTTCCAAAGCCTCATCCGGTAAAACCAGGTCTCTCAAAGCAATTCCTCCAACGAGAGGGAATTCTCTGCCTACTTCAGAGTTTTTTATAGTGTGGGTGGTAGCATGCTAGAACTGAAAGATTTTGGAGTCAGAAGAAATGGTCCTTATTCTAACTCTACCTTCCACCTCTTGGTTCCCTCATCTTTAGAATGGGAATCTGTTGGGGTGATGAGACCCAACACCAGGTCGCAGGGGCGGCAAGTCCAGTGGAGTCAAAGGAACGAGAAACAGACAGTTTGAGAGAGAAAATGGGACCAGGGCACCATCGCGAGTGTGGAGGCTGTGAAGGCTGTGAAGGCCCCGAGTTCTGGGAGCCCACGCTATTTATTGGTGATCTAACAGAGAAACAGGTGGTGAGGATGTGGGGGTTGAAAGGAAACGGTGTATCAAGTGAATGAGAAACATATGGCTACTTGAGATAATGGGAATGCTAGAAGCAAGGAGCCAGCAAATCTAGCAAGCCCTGCCTCAGCTTCTCTCCCAACACTCAGCTTTTCTCCCAACACTCAGCTTTTCTCCCAACAAGAATCATACAAAACTCAGAGGCTAGTGAAAGGTTAAAGCAGGTGGTCCACACCAGCTGCAGAGTCAAAAACAAAATACGCGTCTGCTGCCATTTAGAAAGAGGACACAAACTCAGGCAAGACTGTTTTCCACACGATGACCCATGAGTGGGGCCTGGCTGGGCCTCCCCACACACAGCTGCTGACCTCGAATACAAAATACACTTCGGGACCAGGTGCGGTGGTTCACACCTGTAATCCCAGCACTTTGGGAGGCCAAGAGGAATGGATCACTTGAGGTCAGGAGTTTGAGACCAGCCTGGCCAACATGGTGAAACCCCGTCTCTGCTAAAAATACAAAAATGAGTCGGGCATGGTGGTGGGTACCTGTAATCCCAGCCACTCAGGAGGCAGAGGCACAAGAATCACTTGAACCGAGGAGGCAGAGGTTACAGTGAGCTGAGATCACACCACTACACTCCAGCCTGGGTGACAGAGCAAGACTCCATTTCAAATACAAATACAAATAAAAATAAACATGCTTTAGGGGACTTGGATGAAATTGAAAATGCCCTTTTTGACTTTGAACAGACTTGGTGACTTGTTAAGAAATCTTTGAAGCTTTAAAGTTATGGTAAAAATAAAAATCCATCTTCCTTTTGCTGCATAGGTTATTCAGAATAGGCTGTTTTGACAAGAAAGGCTCCCCAGATTTCCAGAGGGAAGGGTCCAAGCTGCCAGTGTTCACCCAGCACCAGGACTCATGCCCTGCCCCCAGGAGACCTCCCCAGCTCTGCACCCCTCAACTCCGTGCTGACTTGGTGGGGCTGGAAGCCAGGGTTCCTGAGGGGCCAAGGCCTCCCCCCTGGTCCTCACCTGCCTACTAAGATCCGCCTCCAACAGACCCAGTCGGCCCCAGATCCCCCCAGCCCGGATAGAAAGGAGCCCCAGGTCCTCACTGGCTCCCTCGGTGGCCTTCTCCGTGCGGTGGGCCAGGCCCTCGGCAGCCAGCTTCCCCAGGCCTCCCAGCATTGTGTGGCAGCAGACGGTGGCCAACTAGGATGCTGAGGACTGGCCCAACATGCTTTTATAGCTGCCTCTGGTGCCCGTCTAGGCTCTGGGGCAACAAGCCCTCGCCCCAGCCCAGTAGGAGGCTGGACAGGTGAGTCAGCGAGGGCGGCAGCAGGAAGGGGCTGGGCGGAGCCACCCTGGCACTGGGGTGGCAGCATCCCCTGACAGCATGAGACTTCTGTAACCCTGTCCTGGGGACCCTGTGAAGGATAGGGGCAGGGAGCAGGGCTGAGGCTGGACAGGAGAGATCTGGACATGACTCTTCCTTGAGGCAGAGCGCCTGAGTGCCAGTCCCCCTGAGACCAAAGCTTCCCAAGCCTGGGTACTGATATATACCTGGAGACAAGGCCTAGGATTCCAAGCCTGCTGCTCAAGGTCCCCAGTGTGGCCCAGTAAGAGGTTTGGGGGTTCTATGGGCCTGGAGACCTGGGCAGTCCTTTGGGTCACGAACACAAGTGGATTAAGGGTGACTGACCTCCCCATTCCTGGAGACCCTGGCTCTGCAGAGCAGTTTGTGGCCTCCATGGGACAGGTGGGGTGTTCAGGGTGGTGCCTTGCCCAAGGCAGAAGGGGGCACAGCACTGGGCAGAAGTGTAGTCACTTGGCGTCACTCAGCTGATGCTCACTCACCCAAGAGTGTCTGTGAGGTCAGCGGTGCCCTCCTATCCCCTGGCAGTCCTGGAGGAGTAGACAGAGGCCTCCACCACCACTCAGGGAGATGCTTCTGGCCCCACCTAGAATCCCCTAGAAAGCAGCTTCCCTGGCTCCTGGTGCATCATATGAGGAGTGGCAGGGCTGCTCCCTAGTTACTCGTGATGGACAGACATGCCTCAAGCCACCTGCCACATGCTGCTTCCCTTAGTCACCAGCTCAACCTGAGCCTCCGTTTCCTCATCTGTAAAATGGGGATAGTGTGCCTTCCTGGCTGTGTCACTAAGCGTCCCTGAGACAAAGCATGCAAGCTCCTGGTAAACACCTGTTCCCTCCACTCATCACTGAGGCACACTTTGGCCCACTCATCACTGAGGCACACTTTGGCAGTGAGCTCTGACCAACCGGTAGGGTGGGCCAAAGAGTGACTGGAACATGAGGCTGCCTTGGAGCCAGAGGGCTGGGGAATGTGACTTCCGCTGACCAGGAGCCAAGGAGAGGTCTTCCCATGCTCCTACTTCTGGGGTGCAGGCCTGGGGCAGTGGTCTGAGGCTGTCTCCCCAGTGCAGGCTCCTGGAGCTGCTCTCCTGGGTGTGTTGGCGCCTGATTAGTTTACTGGACTGTGGGCGCTCCCAGCGTGGGACGCAGGAGCTGAGGCCCTCTGGCATTCCTGCGTGGTGTTTGGGGGCTCCAGGGCTATGGCCTGTCCCCCTAGGGTGGACAGTGGGTACCGTGGGCAGCAGGACCTCTGGGTCTCAAGACCACGGCCCCACACATGCCATTGCTATCTCCTTTGGGCAGGGGTGAATTGGGGCTTAAACAATTTAGAGGGGCCCTCTTTATGAAAAAGAATACAATAATATGATTTGTGCACATTTTTCATTTATATACGTATGAACTTCTGGACCCAGAAGAGGCTGTGAAAGTGGGGGGCCTGGAGCTCAGGCGGGTCCAGACGACCCTGTCCTCCTTTTGTAACAGCCAGAGTCCAGGATGTTTTGCCCAGGGCATTGGGCTGGCACTGCAGAGGGTTGGGGGGTGGGGGGACACCTGGGACATGGCTGGTGGGAATTGTTCTAGGAAACCTCAGGGATTCTCCCTGGACCCATCAAAGCCCCTTCCCTGTTTCTTCTGAGGCTGTGTGTCCCCCACTCGCACAAGGGTCCTTTCTATGCCTGTTCCCCTGATAAATGTCATCTGCCTGCTCTAGAATGGCTTCCAGACCCCACAGACCCCCTCCTCATGAGCTCCCACCCTAGGGTACTCTCCACCAGTCCCCACTCCCAGGAGCTCACCAGACCCAGACAGCCTGTTGTCAGAGCTCAGCCACACAGCAGGACCCTGGCCCACTGCCCAGCCCAGAGCCAGGCCCACCACAGCCTCTGGGGACAACTGCCCTTCCCCCCACCCCCTCCACATGGTCCCCTGCCCATGAGACCCTGCCCTGCTAATTTAATGCACTGCCTTGGTGTGAGCACTGTGATTCTAATAACAACACTCCATGGCCCTAGACCTCCCGGGCAAGGCTGGGTCCAGACACAGATCCCGAATGCCTGCTGGGGAGAAGGCAAGAGGCCTGGGGAGGCCCAGGACCAGACACGGGCCCCAGGTCCTGGTGCCCTCCCACTTGGCCTTCCAGCTGCTGCTGCTGTGACCAGATTCCCATCCACCCAGCCCAGTCCATGGGCCCCAGCAAGCCATCTGTGCCCCACAGAGGGCAGACCCCTAAGAGTGGGACCCCTTTCTAGTCAAAGAACCTGAGATAGCCCCAAATCCCCCTAAACATGATGGATCCTGGTCTGAGGGGCTGGGCTCAGGTGACTCCTGCAGGGAACTTCACCTGCCTGGATGAGGTCAAGGGTGAATCAGGTGGGGCCTGCCCTCCACCACCCCATCATGGAAGAGGACCAGCCTGCAATGGGCCCAAGAGGGCCATCTTTGGACCTAGGGACCCAAGTCAGCATATCCTGAGTCAGAAGGTCAAGTCCAGCCTCCCCTCAGGCAGGGAGAATCTGGCTTTGACAGGAGCAGATAAATTCTCAAGGTGGAATTTGCCCAACAAACTAGTTTGGCAAGGGACTAGCTGGCTGAATCATTGAGTCAAGGAGAGCCAATGTTTCCAATAGCAATTTGCCAACTTAGCAGTTACCAATTCTGAAAAACAATTTATTTGAAATACTTAAATACTTAGGCTGTCTCATGTCTGAAGCATGATGATGTCTTGCATGATTTAAAGGACAGACGTCGTGAATGCCAAGAGTTTTGTGGCAGTCCATCCTGCCAGTGTCTTCTCCTCCTCTCCCACTTTTGTTCTGTGGATTTGAGCTCACAGTTTGTGCTGTGCTGACCGCTGCCCACCCTAACAAGACTCCTGGAGACTTGGCTGGCCAGTCACCAGAGGAAGAGGGGCCCAGCAGCACGCCAGCATTCACCCACCTGTGGGTATCAGTCAGGCTCCTGGTGGAAGCCAGAGGACATATTCCAATGGGTACTTGAGGAAAGGGGCTGTTCACAGAAGTGTGGACAGAGTTAAGGGAACCAATAAGAGATGAGGAATGCCCTGGACCAGCAAGAGTGGGAGCTGTTATCTCCCTGGGTCTAGAGGGAAAGGAAAGGTGTCCACAGATCCCAAAGAGAGCTGTGGCTGTAGAGGAGGATCATCAGGAGCTGCAGCCATCAGTAGAAAGATGTGGCCACTGGCAAACCAGCAAGGAAGAATCTGAGTGAATAACCACCTCTCCTCTCTCTCTCCCACCTCCTATGACATCCCCCACTGTCTGAATTCCACTAGGGCCAGACAGTGAGGCACCCTGGTGATGCAGTCCAAGAGGCAGTGGGCAGAAAGGAGCCAGTGGGTATGGAGGGGAAACAGAGAAACAGAATTCCAGCTCACTCTGCGGGATTTCTGGGTCTGATAGAAACATGGCAGCAGCTTTATTATTGTTGTTATTATTATGATTATTATTTTGAGATGGAGTTTCACTCTTGTTACCCAGGCTGGAGTGCAGTAGCATGATCTCGGCTCATTGCAACTTCTGCCTCCCGGGTTCAAGAGATCCTCCTGCCTCAGCCTCCCGAGTAGCTGGGATTACCGGCACATGCCACCACGCCTTGCTAATTTTTGTATTTTTGGTAGAGATGGTGTTTCACCATGTTGGCCAGGCTGGTCTTGAACTCCTGACCTCAGGTGATACGCCTGCTTCGGCCTCCCAAAGGGCTGGGATTACAGGCATGAGCCACTGTGCCCGGCCTGCAGCTTAATTTTACAGTGTCCCTTTTCTCCTTCTGGAAACTATATGGAGCAACAACAAGACTGAGGAGGAGGAGGGAGGAGGAGGAGGAGGAGGAGGAGGAAGAAAAAGCCCATCATCAACACACACATCAAACTCAACTTCAGAGAAATTAGGAAGCTGGGAAGCCACGTAAACCCAAAAGCAGGTGACACCAGCAGAACCAATGCAGGAAGCCAGGGAAGTGCAGAAGAACAGGGCATGGGGGGCGACCCAGGGGGGAATCTTCATTGCTGCCAGCAGTACACACTCCCAGCAGGAGAGGACCCTCAAAGTGAGAACGCAGAGCTGGAGAAGTGAAGAAAGAAGGAGCAGGTGGTGCCCGGGGAAGTCCAGGGGTGCAGGATCTGAGATCACCCCTTCCCAAGAGAGGCAGGAACACTTGGGAAGGCAGGGCTGAGTCCCTGGAGGCTGTATCCGGGAAAGGAGGCTGGCAGTAGAAACTTCCTGAAGCCGAGTGGGTTCTGAGAGGCAGAGGGGCAGTGGTACAGAGGTGAGGCTGACGCTTCTGTGCAGGAAGGGCAGGCTCCTGAGGAAGGGAGCCCCGAATGCTCTCCACTAGATTCCCAAGTAGCCCCACTCCCTCCACAGAGACCTCGCACTGACATCTGGGAAATTCCATTCATACTGGAACCGCTGACACACTGCCATGAATGTGAGGGTTTCATGACTGATGGGGTAGGTTTCTCTCTTCATAATTTCCATTTATTCCATCCCCAGCCTCCCTGAACATTCACCTCTTACATAACCACAGTATGGTGATCAGGACCAGGAAATCCACATTCTCATATTTAAGTATATTAAAATTTCACAAAATAACAAATTTTATTAATTTAATTAAATATATTTAAATAATGTTTAAATATATTTAAATAATTTAACTAATTTAAAATGAACATATTCGCTAAACTAAAGACCTTATTGGAGTTTCACCACTTTTTCCACTCATCTCCTTTTTCTGTTCCCAAATTCCATCCAGGATCACGCTGCATTTAGTTATTTCTTAGCCTCTCGCCATTTTGTAGGACTGCAATAACAGTTCCTCAATCTTTCCTTATCTTTCATAACCGTGACACTTTGAACCAGTACTGATCAGCATTTGTCAAATGTTCCTCGATTTGGGTTTGTCTGATGTATTTCCGTGATTGGACTGAAGTTACGCACTTTTGGCAATTACGGCACAAAAACGATGTGGAATCCTTCCCAGTGCATTCCACCAGAGTTATGGCATTGATAATTCTTCTTATTGATGATGTTGAACGTGTTCATTTGGTTCAGGTTTCTGCTGGGTTTCTCCATTGTAAAGTTACTATCTTTCCCCCTCGTAGGGGGAAAGATCTTAGGAGAAATACTTGGAGACTATGAAAATTTTCTATTTTCTCAAACTTTAAAAATTTTTTTCAGGCCAGGCACAGTGGCTCACGCCTGTAATCCTGGCACTTTGGGAAGCTGAGGCGGGTGGATCACCTGAGGTCAGGAGTTCAAAACCAGCCTGATCAACATGGAGAAACCCCATCCCTACTAAAAATACAAAATTAGCCAGGTGTAGTGGTGCATGCCTGTAATCCCAGCGACTCAGGAGGCTGAGGAAGGAGAATCGCTTGAACCCGGGAGGAGAGGCTGCAGTGAGCCGAGATCGTGCCATTGCACTCCAGCCTGGATAACAAGAGTGAAAGTCCATCACAAAAAAAAAAAGGCCAGGCACGATGACTCACGCCTGTAATACCAGCACTTTGGGAAGCCGAGGTGGGGAGTTGGAGACCAGCCTGACCAACATGGAGAAACCCCATCTCTACTAAGATAAAATACAAAATTAGCTGGGCGTGGTGGTGCATGCCTGTAATCCCAGCTACTCGGGAGGCTGAGGCAGCAGAATTGCTTGAACACAGGAGGTGGAGACTGCCGTGAGCCGAGATCATGCCATTGCACTCCAGCCTGGCCAACAAAAGCAAAACTCCATCTCAAAAACAAAAAACAAACAAAAAAACCTACTTTGACAGCAGGGCATGGTGGCTCACATCTGTAATCCCAGCACTTTGGGAGGCCAAGGCAGGTGGATCACCTGAGGTTAGGAGTTCGAGAACAGCCTGGAGAACATGGTGAAACCCCGTCTCTACTAAACATACAAAAATTAGTTGGGCATGGTGGCATGTGCCTGTAAGTTCCAGCTCCTTGGGAGGCTGAGGCAGAAGAATCGCTTGAACCCAGAAGGCGGAGGTTGCAGTGAGCTAAGATGGTGTCATTGCACTCCAGCCTGGGAGCAGAGTGAGGGATCTCAAAAAATTATAATAAAAATAATAATAATAATTCTATTTTGAATTGTGGTAAAATATACATAAAATTTACTACCTTAACCACTTTTAAGTGACAGTTGGAACAGGGGTCAAGGGGAGCCCTTGGGTTGGGTAATGTAGAGTATTTTCACATTACCATGCAACCAATCTCCAGAACTTTCTCATCTGACAAAACCAAAACTCTATATCCACTAAGCAACTTCCCATTTTCTCCCTTCCCCATGTTCCTGGCAACCCCCGTTCTACTTTCTATTTCTATTAGTTTGCTTACTCAGTCTAGATGCTTCACATAAGTGAAAGAACACAGTATTTGTCTAACTGGCTTATTTCACTTAGCATAATGTCCTCAATGTTCATCCATGTTGTAGCATGTGTTAGAATTTCCTTCCTTTTTAAGGCTGAAGAATATTTTATTGCATGTATATACCACATTTTATCAATTCATCTGCCTATGGACAATTAGGCTGCATCCATCTTTTGACGAGTGTGAATACCACTGCTATAAATATCAGTGTACAAATATTTCTATGAGACCTTGCTTTCAATTATTTTGGCTATATACCCAGAAGTGATGTTGCTGGATCATTTGGTAATTCCATTTTTAATTTTTTGGGAAACTGCCTGTTCTGTGCTGAGCAGGTCTACATAAACCTACCCGCAAAGGCCAAGGAACCTGAGATATCAAAGAAAGAGGCTGACAAACCCAGTTTCTCAGAAAGAAACACTTAATAGGCGTTTATGAACAGAAGCCAAGTCAGGGATGGCACCAAGATAAGATGGTGGATCCCTGTGCCATTACCCCCATCTCCCCCACCCAGGGCTTATATAGCATAGGGAAAGGGTAATGCGTGCTTCAGTAGGGATGTGTATGGCCAGACACGGTGGCTCACGCCTGTAATCCCAGCTGTCTGCGAGTACAAGGTGGGTGGATCACCTGAGGTCAGGAGTTCGAGACCAGCCTGGCCAACATGGTAAAACCTCGTCTCTATTAAAAATACAAAAATTAGCCAGGCGTGGTGGCAGGCGCCTGTAATCCCAGTTACTCGGGAAGCTGAGGCAAGAGAATTGCTTGAACCCAGGAGGTGAAGTTTGCAGTGAGCTGAGATTGTGCCACTGCAGTCCAACCTGGGAGACAGAGTGAGACTCCATCTCAAAAAATAAAAAATAAAAAATAATTTTTTTAAAAAAAGATAAAATAGAAATCGTAGATGAATTCTTGGAACTGGGATTAATCAGAACATGGCAGATTAGCATCCAAGATGGAATTGCGTTATTCTCATTCAAGGTTTCCCTCATTCTTCAGTCTGACCATGCTGGACACCTTGCTGTTTATTCCTCAAACACATGTGAAATGCGTTTCTGTCTTGGCAGTCATCCTCCTGCCTATAACGTCAGCACCACTTTCTGTCATCCCTTCAGTCAGGTCACTGTTCAAGTAGCTCTCTAGACAGGCTCTTCCTTATCATTCTACCTAAAATAGCCCCCTATCACTCTGTGTCCCTTTAGCCTGCTTCTTCTTCCTGCTATTTCATACTACCTGAAAAAATACTTAAGTTTGAACTTCCTAGAACATAAGCTCATAAAAGCAAGAAATATGCTCCATCTCTCCTCTCCTCTACCCCAGCACTTAGAAGAGCAACAGAGTCAGCATCCAGTGAGTGTTCATGAATCAAGTCACTTCTTGGCAGCATTCAGCACTGTGACCACAGCCTTGCCTATCTTCAACTCTTTCTCCTTCTATTATCCTCTTCTGCTTTTCCTCCTACCACTCTAGTAGCCACTCCTCTGGGGGCTTGTCCCTTAAATGATTAGTCCTCACCGACCTATTTTCTGTCCACTTTATCTGTTTCTGAGACAGGGTCTCACTCTGTTGCCCAGGCTGGAGTGCAGTGGCACAATCTCGGCTCACTGCAAGCTCCACCTTCCGGGTTCACGCCATTCTCCTGCCTCAGTCTCCCGAGTACTTGGGACTACAGGTGCCCGCCACCACGCCCAGCTAATTTTGTGTGTGTGTGTGTGTGTGTATTTTTAGTAGAGACGGGGTTTCACCATGTTAGCTGGGATGGTCTTGATCTCCTGACCTTGTGATCCGCCTGCCTGGGGCTCCCAAAGTGCTGGGATTACAGGTGTGAGGCACCATGCCTGGCCACGCCCGGCTAATTTTTTGTATTTTTTAGTACAAATGGGGTTTCATCATATTAGCCAGGATGGTCTCAATCTCCTGACCTGGTGATCAGCCCACCTAGGCCTCCCAAAGTGCTAGGATTACAGGTGTGACCACTGCGCCCAGCCATCTGTAACCCTCTTATCTCAACTAGCTGACATTACTAGTTCACATCCAGTTCAATTTATAAATTAACAGAGGTGCCATGGGCCAGGCACGGTGGCTCATGCCTGTAATCCCAGCACTTTGGGAGGCCGAGGCAGGTGGATCACGAGGTCAGGGGTTCGAGACCATCCTGGCTAACATGGTGAAACTACGTCTCTACTAAAAATACAAAAAATTAGCCGGGTGTCGTGGCAGGCACCTGTAGTCCCTGCTACTTGAGAGGCTGAGGCAGGAGAATGGTGTGAATCTGGGAGGCAGAGCTCGCAGTGAGCCGATATCGCACCACTGCACTCCAGGCGGGGTGACAGAGCAAAACACCATAAAAAAAAAAAAAAAAAAAAAAAAAAAAGAGGTGCCATGTGTACAAAAGTCAATGCATATTTATGAACGTTTTTTCAAATATATTATCACACATCTTATCTAAATACATAATACAGAAGCCTGTGTGACTTGGGCAATGTGGCCCAGGAGGGCCTAAGACTAACACATCTACTTTGGCAAAAGGACATGAAATATGTCTTATGGTCAGAAAAATCAACATTTTGTGTATTTACTTAGTTTACGAAAAGTACTGAAAATGCTATTATTAGCTGAATTTGTGATTTCCTTTTGAAATTGTGAGTTATCCTTATTTTTCCCATTTTATTTTTGCACCAAGGAGACTGCAGTCAAATAAAACAGATACTACACGCACTCGTCGGGGCAGCCGTACTGCAGAAGCACGTTGATGCACTCCTGGCTGGAGGCCTGCCGGGCATAGGTCAGCGCTGTGTTCCCGTGGGCATCTCGGGCCATGACGTCCACCCCGTACCAGATCAGGAGCTGTGCCAGGACCACATTCCCCTTGTGGCAGGCCAGATGGAGCGCCGTGCAGCCGTCTCCCTCCCCACAGGTCTCGTTCACCTCCTCACGGGAGCCATGTGCCAGCAGCAGGATGACTGTCCGCAGGTCCTCATCAGCGGTGGCCCGCAGCAGGTGCTGGCCCAGGGACAGCTCAGTGCAGGGCACTGGGGCCAGAAAGAGCTTCTTCTCATATTTGGAATGGATCCACCGCTCCTTTTCTTCCCTTGATGACTCTACTGAAGGTTTTGTCTGCCCCTGGCTGCTCCCTTCCCAGATGCTGTTGGCTAGGTCATTGCCAATAGACGACATAACCTTCATGAGCTCAACTGGCCAGTCATCCAGGTCCAGAGATCGCACACGGGAAAGGCGGGTGCCAAGACTGCGGTGGATTCCTGAGCATTCAATACACATGAGGACTCCCAAGTTCAAACTGGCCCACTTAGGGTTCAGGGTCTCACAGTCCACACAGTGGGAGTTCCCACGCATGTTTTGGATCGACTGCAGGGCCATGGCCTCGCTCTGGCTGGTCAGCCGGAACTTGCTTTTACTGCTCTCACATGACTGCAGGCTGGCCAGGATCTGGCTCTGGATGACTTGGACCCAGGCGTCCCGCTCCTCATACGTCGTGGCTTTAAAGTGCCACGTTTGGCCAGTGACGGACACAATGATAAACTTTTCTTCTTGTTCCTCAGCAGTGCTGGACAGGCCATCATCTTTTAAGTTGTTGGTGCTTTTCTTCTTTAGGTGTTTCTTTTTATTGGCATGAGGAGGCGGGGGCGGGCTGAGCTTGGGGCTGGTGGTGCTGGAGATACTGGGGCTGATGCATATGGAGTCACCCAGCCCAGTGTCTGAATTGGCTGAGATACGTAGACCGTTCATGTTCTTGGATAGGCCACTGCTTTTAGAGCTGGAGATGGGCACGCAGGCCGATGTGGCTAGGAGTGGCCACTTTCCTGGGACTTTGATGGTAGATGTCCGAAGGTCAATCTCTTTTTTATGAATATTCTTCATATAATCACCTAAGCTTGAATAATAGGTGAGCATGCCATTGGAACACAGGGTGACATGTTTCTTTTTCCATGTCTTCAGCCATTTCCCACTTCGCTTTAAGAGCACGCCCTGTTTAATGGGGATGGCTCTGCCGCTCCCGACGGTGTGAGCATGACTCTCCGGGGCTTTCTTCTCTTTGTCTGGGTCACTCCCTTTCTCAGATGTAAACAGGTTGGACCAGCGCACGGACTGCTTGCAAACGGACGTGGGTGTGTTGGCAGTGGGAGGAACACTGATCTGAAGGTCCTCCTGGCTGGTGCTGGGAGTCGATGGAATGGAGGAGGAGTAGTTATTTAAACTCCCACCTCCATTTCTTGTCTGGGTAATGGGCACGGTGGAAACCTGTGTGGAACAGAAGGAGGAATGGCTTTGAAAATTGGGTAGTGACTTGCAGGGTCCTATAGACAGCTCACAATTACCTTTTAAAAAGATACATTTTCTGGGCCAGGCACGGTGGCTCACACCTGTAATCCCAGCACTTTGGGAGGCCAAGGAGGGTGGATCACGAGATCAGGAGTTCAAGACCATCCTGGCCAACATGGTGAAACTCTGTCTTTACCAAAAAAAAAAAAAAAAAAAATTAGCTGGGCATGGTGGCACATGCCTGTAATTCCAGCTACTTGGGAGGCTGAGGCAGGAGAATTGCTTGAACAGGGACCTGGGAGGCAGAGCCTGCAGTGAGCCAAGATCCCACGATTGCACTCCAGCCTGGGCTACAGAAAGAGAGTCCATCAAAAAAAAAAAAAAAAAAAAGATACATTTTCTGTTGTTTGGATAGTATATTTACTCATACTAGCTCACTAACAGAGCTGCAGATCAGTTCTTATTCCAGCTCACTCTTTTTACAACACTTAAGATGACTAAATGCAACATGAAATGGGGAAGATTTAAAAAAAGATGCCTTTGACTTCAGCATGAAACAGATACAAGTGTACGATGAAAATACAACCTCAATAAAAGTGCCACTTACCGTAAATGAGCATAACCGTTCATCAAATATGCTCAAAGATCTATCTGCATCTCTGTAAAATAAGAATGTGCATTACTTCAAAAACTGTTAATATCTTAGTATATTTGTTTAGTAAAATACTGCCTCCTGTGTGCTTTGGTGTTTACTTTACCAAAGCAGCTTTTACGAATTCTCCTCCTGGATCCTGACTTGCAGAGGGTTTCCTGCCTTATTCTTTCTCAGCACATCATGGCCTGTACCGTGAAGTCTTTTATACGATAACCAGTCAGAAATGCCCATAAGTATTGACTCTCCCTAACAGGCAATGGCAATAAACCAAATATATTTTCACTTTTCTAACCACACATTGAAACACAAGAATATTCTACAAAGCAGTAGTAGTAAACTTCAATAAATGTAAATGTGATTGAGATTTCCGAGCTTCCTTTCTCTTTAGTTCTCTGTAGTATACACTCATGATGTATTTATGTATTTTCTGTTGTTTGAATGACAAACTCATCTGCCTTTTTAAGAGGCCAGTCTTTGATGAACTTTAAACTTTGTAAAACTAATGCATTGTGCCTGTGTATAAACCAGTGGTTCTCCAAATGTGCTCTGTGGACCTCTCGGGATCCCCAAGACCCCTTCCAGAAGACCTGAGGTCAGAATTGTTCTTTTTTTTTTTTTGAGACCCAAGTTTTACTCTTGTTGCCCAGGCTGGAGTGCAATGGTGCGATCTCGGCTCACGGCAACATTTGCCTCCCGGATTCAAGTGATTCTCCTATCCCAGCCTCCCGAGTAGCAGGGATTACAGGCACCTGCCACCACTCCTGACCTCAGGTGATCCGCTTGCCTCGGCCTCCCAAACTGCTGGGATTACAGGCCTGAGCTACTGTGCCTGGCCAACACTGTTCTGAATAATAGTAATTAAACCTGAGAAAGCTGATGAAAAATTTTAAAAATTTGTAAAAGTAATACAAAGTCATTGCCTGCTTTTTCACTGACACTTGCCATGATTGTATAAAAGCAAAAGTGGGTACAACGGCTGGTTTCTCAGCATAAATCAAGGCAGTGGTACCAATTATATTAGTAGTCATTCTATTCTTCACTGTCCCCTACAGTTAAAAAACATAGCCTGAATTTCTTAAGAATGTCTTTGATGAAGCAGTAAAAATTAATGTTTTTAAATCTTGACATGTCTCTTTAATATTCTGAATAAGTGGAAAGTTAACGAGAAGCACTTTTTTTGTTGTTTTTAAAGAACTCGTGATTTAATTGTGAACTGAAAAATCACTTTTTTCACAGAACATCATTTTTATTTAAAAGTACAACTGGGCCAGCGCAGTGGCTCACGCCTGTAGAATCCCAGCACTTTGAGAGGCCAAAGCAGGCAGATGGCTTGAGCTCCTTCAGGAGTTCGAGACCAGCCTAGGCAACATAACGAAACCCTGTCTCTATCAAACATACAAGAAAATTAGCCTGGCGTGGTGCCACGCATCTGTGGTCCCAGCTACACAGGAACCTGAGGTGAGAGGATTGCTTGAGCTGAGATCATGCCAATGCACTCCAGCCAAGTGACAGAGTGAAACTCGGTCTAAAAAACAAGTTCTATTATCATTCTCAAAAATAAATGAAGTGAGAGGTTGTCACTTCAAGGGAAATATGTATTTGTTCCCAGTGATAAAATTTAAGCTTTCCTGAGGACTTTGAAAAACTTGTTCCTTCTACTGTAGGCTTGACAGCTTTTCAATACTTAAAGGTGTGTTAAAGATTGGTGGTTAAACTAAAAGTGAGTTTTGACACAATAAAACATAAACCAATATATTCCAAGTAATTAATGCATGATATTATAAATGCAAGTATGGAGCAAAAGATCCATTTACTGTGCAAGAAAGATCAATGAGTACTGATGGAATAAACTTATTAATATGTAAAATGCCACTGTAACTAATTTAAGAAACCACCACTTGTGAAGTTTTGATTTAGTGTTAACAAATACCCACAACTGTCTGAAAACTTTAAAAATACACCTTCTACCAACTACATATTTGCATGAGGTGAGGTCATCTTATTGCTTCTTTTTTTCTTTTTTTGAGACAGAGTCTCCCTCTGTCACCCAGGCTGGGGTGCAATGGCGAGATCTCGGCTCACTGCAACCTCCGCCTCCCAGGTTCAAGTGATTCTCCTGCCTCAGCCTCCCAAGTAACTGGGACTACAGGCATGCACCACCACGCCCAGCCATTTTTTGTACTTTCAGTAGAGGCGAGTTTCCCCATGTTGGTCGGGCTGGTCTCAAACTCCTGACCTCAAGTGATCCGCCCACCTCGGCCTCCCAAAATGCTGGGATTACAGGTGTGAACCACAGCGCCCCACCAGCTTATTGCTTTTTTTTGTTTGTTTGGACAGAGTCTCCCTCTGTCACCCAGGCTGGAGTGCAATGGCATGATCTCAGCTCTTTGCAACCTCCGCCTCCCAAGTTCAAGCGGTTCTCCTGCCTCAGCCTCCAGAATAGGTGGGACTACAGGTGCGTGCCACCATGCCCAGCTAAGTTTTTGTATTTTTAGTAGAGACGGGGTTTCGCCGTGTTAGCCGGGATGATCTCGATCTCCTGACCTTGTGGTCCGCCCGCCTCGGCCTCCCAAAGTGCTGGGATTACAGGTGTGAGCCACCATGCCTGGCCATGCCTGGCTAATTTTTTGTATTTTTTAGTAGAGATGGGGTTTCATCCTGTTAGCCAGGATGGTCTCAATCTCCTGACCTGGTGATCAGCCCACCTAGGCCTCCCAAAGTGCTAGGATTACAGGTGTGGCCACTGCGCCCAGCCATCTGTAACCCTCTTATCTCAACTAGCTGACATTATTAGTTCACATCCAGTTCAATTTATAAATTAACAGAGGTGCCATGGGCCGGGCACGGTGGCTCATGCCTGTAATCTCAGCACTTTGGGAGGCCGAGGCAGGTGGATCACGAGGTCAGGAGTTCCAGACCATCCTGGCTAACATGGTGAAACTACGTCTCTACTAAAAATACAAAAAATTAGCCGGGTGTCGTGGCAGGCACCTGTAGTCCCTGCTACTTGAGAGGCTGAGGCAGGAGAATGGTGTGAATCCGGGAGGCAGAGCTCGCAGTGAGCCGATATCGCACCACTGCACTCCAGGCGGGGTGACAGAGCAAAACACCATCAAAAAAAACAAAAAACAAAGAGGTGCCATGTGTACAAAAATCAATGCATATTTATGAACGTTTTTTCAAATCTATTTTCACACATCTTATCTAAATACATAATACAGAAGCCTGTGTGACTTGGGCAATGTGGCCCAGGAGGGCCTAAGACTAACACATCCACCTTGGCAAAAGGACATAAAATATGTCTTATGGTCAGAAAAATCAACATTTTGTGTATTTACTTAGTTTATGAAAAGTACTGAAAATGCTATTATCAGCTGAATTTGTGATTTCCTTTTGAAATTGTGAGTTATCCTTATTTTTCCCATTTTATTTTTGCACCAAGGAGACTGCAGTCAAATAAAACAGATACTACACGCACTCGTCGGGGCAGCCGTACTGCAGAAGCACGTTGATGCACTCCTGGCTGGAGGCCTGCCGGGCATAGGTCAGCGCTGTGTTCCCGTGGGCATCTCGGGCCATGACGTCCACCCCGTACCAGATCAGGAGCTGTGCCAGGACCACATTCCCCTTGTGGCAGGCCAGATGGAGCGCCGTGCAGCCGTCTCCCTCCCCACAGGTCTCGTTCACCTCCTCACGGGAGCCATGTGCCAGCAGCAGGATGACTGTCCGCAGGTCCTCATCAGCAGTGGCCCGCAGCAGGTGCTGGCCCAGGGACAGCTCAGTGCAGGGCACTGGGGCCAGAAAGAGCTTCTTCTCATATTTGGAATGGATCCACCGCTCCTTTTCTTCCCTTGATGACTCTACTGAAGGTTTTGTCTGCCCCTGGCTGCTCCCTTCCCAGATGCTGTTGGCTAGGTCATTGCCAATAGACGACATAACCTTCATGAGCTCAACTGGCCAGTCATCCAGGTCCAGAGATCGCACACGGGAAAGGCGGGTGCCAAGACTGCGGTGGATTCCTGAGCATTCAATACACATGAGGACTCCCAAGTTCAAACTGGCCCACTTAGGGTTCGGGGTCTCACAGTCCACACAGTGGGAGTTCCCACGCATGTTTTGGATCGACTGCAGGGCCATGGCCTCGCTCTGGCTGGTCAGCCGGAACTTGCTTTTACTGCTCTCACATGACTGCAGGCTGGCCAGGATCTGGCTCTGGATGACTTGGACCCAGGCGTCCCGCTCCTCATACGTCGTGGCTTTAAAGTGCCACGTTTGGCCAGTGACGGACACAATGATAAACTTTTCTTCTTGTTCCTCAGCAGTGCTGGACAGGCCATCATCTTTTAAGTTGTTGGTGCTTTTCTTCTTTAGGTGTTTCTTTTTATTGGCATGAGGAGGCGGGGGCGGGCTGAGCTTGGGGCTGGTGGTGCTGGAGATACTGGGGCTGATGCATATGGAGTCACCCAGCCCAGTGTCTGAATTGGCTGAGATACGTAGACCGTTCATGTTCTTGGATAGGCCACTGCTTTTAGAGCTGGAGATGGGTACGCAGGCCGATGTGGCTAGGAGTGGCCACTTTCCTGGGACTTTGATGGTAGATGTCCGAAGGTCAATCTCTTTTTTATGAATATTCTTCATATAATCACCTAAGCTTGAATAATAGGTGAGCATGCCATTGGAACACAGGGTGACATGTTTCTTTTTCCATGTCTTCAGCCATTTCCCACTTCGCTTTAAGAGCACGCCCTGTTTAATGGGGATGGCTCTGCCGCTCCCGACGGTGTGAGCATGACTCTCCGGGGCTTTCTTCTCTTTGTCTGGGTCACTCCCTTTCTCAGATGTAAACAGGTTGGACCAGCGCACGGACTGCTTGCAAACGGACGTGGGTGTGTTGGCAGTGGGAGGAACACTGATCTGAAGGTCCTCCTGGCTGGTGCTGGGAGTCGATGGAATGGAGGAGGAATAGTTATTTAAACTCCCACCTCCATTTCTTGTCTGGGTAATGGGCACGGTGGAAACCTGTGTGGAACAGAAGGAGGAATGGCTTTGAAAATTGGGTAGTGACTTGCAGGGTCCTATAGACAGCTCACAATTACCTTTTAAAAAGATACATTTTCTGGGCCAGGCACGGTGGCTCACACCTGTAATCCCAGCACTTTGGGAGACCAAGGAGGGTGGATCACGAGAGCAGGAGTTCAAGACCATCCTGGCCAACATGGTGAAACCCCGTCTTTACCAAAAAAAAAAAAAAAAAAAAATTAGCTGGGCATGGTGGCACATGCCTGTAATTCCAGCTACTTGGGAGGCTGAGGCAGGAGAATTGCTTGAACAGGGACCTGGGAGGCAGAGCCTGCAGTGAGCCAAGATCCCACGATTGCACTCCAGCCTGGGCTACAGAAAGAGAGTCCATCAAAAAAAAAAAAAAAGATACATTTTCTGTTGTTTGGATAGTATATTTACTCATACTAGCTCACTAACAGAGCTGCAGATCAGTTCTTATTCCAGCTCATTCTTTTTACAACACTTAAGACGACTAAATGCAACATGAAATGGGGAAGATTTAAAAAAAGATGCCTTTGACTTCAGCATGAAACAGATACAAGTGTACGATGAAAATACAACCTCAATAAAAGTGCCACTTACCGTAAATGAGCATAACCGCTCATCAGATATGCTCAAAGATCTATCTGCATCTCTGTAAAATAAGAATGTGCATTACTTCAAAAACTGTTAATATCTTAGTATATTTGTTTAGTAAAATACTGCCTCCTGTGTGCTTTGGTGTTTACTTTACCAAAGCAGCTTTTACGAATTCTCCTCCTGGATCCTGACTTGCAGAGGGTTTCCTGCCTTATTCTTTCTCAGCACATCATGGCCTGTACCGTGAAGTCTTTTATACGATAACCAGTCAGAAATGCCCATAAGTATTGACTCTCCCTAACAGGCAATGGCAATAAACCAAATATATTTTCACTTTTCTAACCACACATTGAAACACAAGAATATTCTACAAAGCAGTAGTAGTAAACTTCAATAAATGTAAATGTGATTCAGATTTCTGAGCTTCCCTTCTCTTTAGTTCTCTGTAGTATACACTCATGATGTATTTATGTATTTTCTGTTGTTTGAATGACAAACTCATCTGCCTTTTTAAGAGGCCAGTCTTTGATGAACTTTAAACTTTGTAAAACTAATGCATTGTGCCTGTGTATAAACCAGTGGTTCTCCAAATGTGCTCTGTGGACCTCTCGGGATCCCCAAGACCCCTTCCAGAAGGCCTGAGGTCAGAATTGTTCTTTTTTTTTTTTGAGACCCAAGTTTTAATCTTGTTGCCCAGGCTGCAGTGCAATGGTGCGATCTCAGCTCACGGCAACCTTTGCCTCCCGGATTCAAGTGATTCTCCTATCCCAGCCTCCCGAGTAGCAGGGATTACAGGCACCTGCCACCACTCCTGACCTCAGGTGATCCGCTTGCCTCGGCCTCCCAAACTGCTGGGATTACAGGCCTGAGCTACTGTGCCTGGCCAACACTGTTCTGAATAATAGTAATTAAACCTGAGAAAGCTGATGAAAAATTTTAAAAATTTGTAAAAGTAATACAAAGTCATTGCCTGCTTTTTCACTGACACTTGCCATGATTGTATAAAAGCAAAAGTGGGTACAACGGCTGGTTTCTCAGCATAAATCAAGGCAGTGGTACCAATTATATTAGTAGTCATTCTATTCTTCACTGTCCCCTACAGTTAAAAAACATAGCCTGAATTTCTTAAGAATGTCTTTGATGAAGCAGTAAAAATTAATGTTTTTAAATCTTGACATGTCTCTTTAATATTCTGAATAAGTGCAAAGTTAACGAGAAGCGCTTTTTTTGTTGTTTTTAAAGAATTCGTGATTTAATTGTGAACTGAAAAATCACTTTTTTCACAGAATATCATTTTTATTTAAAAGTACAACTGGGCCAGCGCAGTGGCTCACGCCTGTAGAATCCCAGCACTTTGAGAGGCCAAAGCAGGCAGATGGCTTGAGCTCCTTCAGGAGTTCGAGACCAGCCTAGGCAACATAACGAAACCCTGTCTCTATCAAACATACAAGAAAATTAGCCTGGCGTGGTGCCACGCATCTGTGGTCCCAGCTACACAGGAACCTGAGGTGAGAGGATTGCTTGAGCTGAGATCATGCCAATGCACTCCAGCCAAGTGACAGAGTGAAACTCGGTCTAAAAAACAAGTTCTATTATCATTCTCAAAAATAAATGAAGTGAGAGGTTGTCACTTCAAGGGAAATATGTATTTGTTCCCAGTGATAAAATTTAAGCTTTCCTGAGGACTTTGAAAAACTTGTTCCTTCTACTGTAGGCTTGACAGCTTTTCAATACTTAAAGGTGTGTTAAAGTAAGATTGGTGGTTAAACTAAAAGTGAGTTTTGACACAATAAAACATAAACCAATATATTCCAAGTAATTAATGCATGATAGTATAAATGCAAGTATGGAGCAAAAGATCCATTTACTGTGCAAGAAAGATCAATGAGTACTGATGGAATAAACTTATTAATATGTAAAATGCCACTGTAACTAATTTAAGAAACCACCACTTGTGAAGTTTTGATTTAGTGTTAACAAATTCCCACAACTGTCTGAAAACTTTAAAAATACACCTTCTACCAACAACATATTTGCATGAGGTGAGGTCATCTTATTTCTTCTTTTTTTCTTTTTTTGAGACAGAGTCTCCCTCTGTCACCCAGGCTGGGGTGCAATGGCGAGATCTCGGCTCACTGCAACCTCCGCCTCCCAGGTTCAAGTGATTCTCCTGCCTCAGCCTCCCAAGTAACTGGGACTACAGGCATGCACCACCACGCCCAGCCAGTTTTTGTACTTTCAGTAGAGGCGGGTTTCACCATGTTGGTCGGGCTGGTCTCAAACTCCTGACCTCAAGTGATCCGCCCACCTCGGCCTCCCAAAATGCTGGGATTGCAGGTGTGAACCACCGTGCCCCGCCAGCTTATTGCTTTTTTTTGTTTGTTTGTTTAGACAGAGTCTTGCTCTGTCACCCAGGCTGGAGTGCAATGGCATGATCTCAGCTCTTTGCAACCTCCGCCTCCCAAGTTCAAGCGGTTCTCCTGCCTCAGCCTCCAGAATAGGTGGGACTACAGGTGCGTGCCACCATGCCCAGCTAAGTTTTTGTATTTTTAGTAGAGACGGGGTTTCGCCGTGTTAGCCGGGATGATCTCGATCTCCTGACCTTGTGGTCCGCCCGCCTCGGCCTCCCAAAGTGCTGGGATTATAGGCGTGAGCCACTGCACCCAGCGTCTTATTGCTTCTTTAAAGTAAATTGGAAAGAAAGCTCTAGAGAAACCATTTGTCTCCTATTAAGCTCAACATGAGAGACTTTAAATAATATAAATACATGACACACTTTTTACTCAACTTTTTTTGTAGAAAAGTTATTTTTCAAAGAAAAATTTCTGTTAACAATACTGTTCTCAAGGAATATTTACAACCTGGGTCATGGGTTACTACTGACATCTAGTTGGTAGAGGCCATGAATACTGCTAAACTCTCTGCAATGCACAAGCCAGTCCTCACAACAAAGCATTATCTAGCCCATAATATCAACAGTGGTAAGGCTGTGAAATCTAAACGAAAAATAGATTTTGAAAAAAATTTCAATTGTATATTTCTACCACAGTAAATATCACTATAATCAATATAAACACATACTCTTTGAGATTCTCAATCATTTAACAATTAAGAGTCTTAAGGAACAAAGAAAATACAAATAATTTGCTTTGATATTTTAGTAGGCACAATACAGCTTATGATGTCTAGAGCTGTGACCTAACACTGAGCTTGATATCTTGCAAAGTAAGTAGCTAGAATAACAAGAGAGGTTTCTAAAAAGCTCACCTTTGCATGATATGATGAGGTATCTCCAAGGTCACACTGTGGAAGGAAAAAAAATTCATAACAGTAGATGTTATCATTTTTAGGCCTGAAGACATTTTTTTAAAAGGGGGGCAGAGGAAACTCTACTAGTGGCCCTGAAATTCAAATTTTCTAGATCAGAACAGTACCATAAAGGCACTTTGTTTTCATTTCTTCGTTTGTCACAAAAATATGAGAACCAAAATGCGAGGAAATATGCCATTAGAAGACGCGTTTCTGTTGGCGATTATAATATATAAATCATAACAGATTTCCGTTATATGCTTTTCTACCCACGAAACCTTTTGTCCCATGTGATTTATTTTATATATTTATTTATGTTTTGACCCAGAGTCTGTCTCTGTTGCTCAGACTCGACTGCAGTGGTGCGATCTTGACTCCTCACAACCTCCACCACCCAGGTTCAAGCGATTCTCATGCCTCAGCCTCCCAAGAAGCTGGGACGACAAGTTTGCGCCACTATGTCCAGGTAATTGTTTTTTTTTGTTTGTTTTTTTTTGCGGGGGGGGTGGGTGGATGGAGTTTTGCTCTTGTTGCCCAGGCTGGAGTGCAATGGTGTAATCTCAGCTCACCACAACCTCTGCCTCCCGGGTTCAAGAGATTCTCCTGCCTCAGCCTCCAGAGTAGCTGGGATTACAGGCATGTGCCACCACACCCAGCTAATTTTGTAGAATGAGGCTCAAAACAACTGAGGGAAGGCAAATCTCAATTTTAGTAATAGGTCTATACAATATTAGCACTTTTTAAAAAGCCCGTAACATTAGCATGTAAGATGGGTATGTCTGTAGTGCTTCAAGTAGTTTTCATCTCTGAAATAAGTTTAAAATCACAGAATTTAAAGTTACATGCTGGAAAGGAACAATGACCTTATGTGACATTTAATTCAACACTCATTTTACAGATCAGGGAAACAAACCTTAAAACTGACTTGCCCAAGGTCCCACCAAATAGGAGCAGTTTCTCGTCCTAAACTCAAATTAAGCAGTGGCTCTCAAACTTTGCTGCACATTAAAACCACCTGAGAAGCTTTAATATGTGCCTCATCTTCAACATGAGACATTTTAATTTAATTAGTATTGGGTATGGCTTTGGGCATCAAGGTTGTTGGTAAAAGTTTCCCAGGTGATTTCAATGTGCAGCAAAGTTTGGAATGATTGAGCTGGGGTGAAAATCAGAATCTTCTGGGATGCTTTTCTTCACAGAAAGATGCCTCACATCCATCCCTATTTTCCTGAAAGTCTTCTCAGTGCCTAGACATAGAGGGAAAGTGGAGATGGGAAGATACGTGTGTTTGCAGACCTGTATTTTGAAAAAAACCTTGCATAAGTGATCTCGGTGAGTTCTACCTATCCCACTGACAACAGTGCACTACTGATTCATGATAAAACATTTTTCAAAACATTTTCTTGAAGCCAATTTGCCCTATTAATTTGCTCAATAAACCTTTATTTCACCAATAGTGAATACACCAAATGATTATTTCTCAAACTTGCTGATGGCAAATTAAAACTTACTATACTTTCAAAAGTAGACTTCTAAAAAGTAGAATAATCAGGAAAAAAGCACGAAATTTGTTTGAGCAAAATTAATCTTCAAAGCTGCTTTTGAATTGTATGCTAACATATCAAAATCTTTGGAACTCAAAAGAAGCCAGGGACTCTAGTCAAAGTAATTTTTGTGTATGTGTGCTCAAAGATTTAAGAGACTTGGCTGACTACAGACATTTAGTGATTACTCAATAGGTCCCAAAGCTCAGGACTTGAGACAGAGTTTGAGTTCAGTTTTTGTTCGAAACACAATTTCCTCTCAACTATTGTTAAAAGGGAGGGAGGAAAGTGACATTATTATGAGTGTAAACTTGCCACTTTTAATTGAAGTAAAAGTTATTGACAATTGAATTAGCTAAAAAGGCTAGTGCATTTGAAACAAAATTGTTTATAAGCTAGTTATGTTTACAGAATGAAAAGTAAAATTAAAGATAAAGACAATAATATTCTAAATTAGCACTTTCCAAACTGTGTTCTAAAAATCAAGACTAATAACCCAAGGAGATGAGAATAATGTACACTGGACAGCCCCTATGGAGCTGGTGGTGGTGTTGGTTGTTGTTCCTTTTAAAATCAACTTCATCTCAGGGTGCTCTCAAAGCGCATCTTTGTGGCCCACGAGGTGCTCATGCACAATGGGAGAAATTCAAATGCAGATACACATTCAAATGCCAGAAGAAGAAAAGCTGTTCCTTCTTCCAAGGCTAATGTCCAAAGTAGTGCACACTGATTTAGGCCTATAATGCATTGAAAAACTAAGTTTTCACAAAAAACATTCAATAAAGGGAACCTACCCTTCTCACTGTGTTCAACATTGTCTAAAGGCATAAAGGCATCAAAAAGATACACTGTTTCTGGGATTGCTTCTTTGCTAACTGATTTTTCCTTCCACCACGTCTAAGATTAAAAGAGAAACTGATACTTACTATTTAGAATCTGGATATCAATATATGGTTGATTCCAATTTCTTAAACTGATTGCTGAAGAGGACAACCAAATGCCTGAAATAATTTTAGAATAAAGGAATCTGTCCCTCGGCAGTATAGTTGTACTCACGATATTATTGTCATTGTAAGATAATGCTGGCTGGCTGTGCTGTCATCAAGGAATATTGTCAAACACAAGCTGCATTTTTGACTGAAACGCTCAGTAGATACCTGAAGGGGAAGGGAAGTATAAGTCAAACTTATCAAAGTGTATTTTTTTCTCAGTTAAAATGTCAAATGACAAAGCACTAAGATATTTCTCACACTCTATTAACTGCCTGAGTGGTATCATGTGCACTCTATAGAAAACCCATTGGAGGCTCTCAACTTCCAGAGATGATGTTTAAGATATGGGTTATAAAATGCTGCCCTTAACATGGTACCTGTCATCAAACCTAACAAGGATTTTATGAATTACCGTTAAAAATAATGGGAAAAGTCGGCTTTGCATTGTCTCAAAAAAAATAAAGAAAAGTTTAAAATAAGATTTCATTGTTTTTTTCTACAACTATATAAAGCAGCCGAGAATTTCTATTATTTAATTTATTTATTTATTTATTTATTTATTTATTTATTTATTTATTTATTTTTGAGACGGAGTCTCGCTCTGTCACCCAGGCTGGAGTGCAGTGGCGCGATCTCGGCTTACTGCAAGCTCCGCCTCCCGGGTTCACGCCATTCTCCTGACTCAGCCTCCTGAGCAGCTGGGACTACAGGCGCCCGCCACCACGCCCGGCTAATTTTTTGTATTTTTAGTAGAGATGGGGTTTCACCGTGTTAGCCAGGATGGTCTCGACCTCCTCACCTCAAGATCCGCCTGCCTCAGCCTCCCAAAGTACTGGGATTACAGGCGTGAGCCACTGCGCCCGGCCCTTCTATTATTTATTTACTATGATAAAATGTAATGTATTAAATAATCCTGCTACAAGAGCATTTTACTGCAGTGAATACAAGACTAATGCATTTACTAAATTACTAATCCTAAATGTATTATTTCAGGTGATATTGTTACAAAAGAAGTGTTTCAGATTCAGAGGCTCTGTGTACCAGGGCTGCTAGGCCACCAACAAGTGAGGAAGCCACAGGTTTCTCTAGTCCTATTTTCTTATGTGGAGGATAAAAAGAGTATCACTTAAATATTCTCTCACACCCTGAAAACAAATGACAACTTAAAAAATCTAACTTTCACTTCATGTTTAAATAAGACTGCCATGACATGACTCAAATGAGACTCTCAGAGTATACTTTGCATTCATTTCAAAACTTGATCAATTTCATTCTATAGATCATCTGACCTGCACCTAGCCATTTTCCTGCTCTACCCCTGCGCTCTGCCTGGAATACTGCTTTTCTCTTTCCTTGCTTCAGCAAGCTTGACTCCAGCTACCCTCTTGGATCTCTTTGTCGGCAGCCACACCAAAAAATGTATTTTTGTACACTAATTAGTTGAACTCACCACTGCTTACAAGATACTAATTCCTGCAGAGGATTCCCCTCATGAGAAAGTATGCCTCTACATAGGAGTAAGGGAGGGCCCTTACTCTTCCTACCTCCAGCAGCTGAGCATAGAATTTTGAGTAAATCCAAAACTTTGACAAGTGTTTGACAATTCAGTTATCATTTGGAAGATAAGTCTTACTACATTTAATTACAGCAAAAACACTACTAACAGTTTACTGTTTATAGGTATTATTTAAGGTAGTCACCAAATAGAAACAAATAATCTAACGTCAGTCAGCATAAATCAGAGTATGAAATTTTACGATATTTAACAAGAAATGGAAGGGGTTACTTAGTAGTTTTAAGGTTTAATGACAAAAACTAGAAAATAATCGTACCTACTAATTTAGTAAGTCAAAACCAAAGCCTTACCATCAAAGGTGCAGTGCCCGTTGGATGCCGATGCCCACCCACTGACTTCTCCTGCTGTACCTGTTGCCTCTCATTTTAACCCATTAAAAATACTAAAGTTGCTTTCCTTGTAGACATCTTTCACCGCCTTGGTTAGGTCTATTCCTAAGTATTTTATTTTAGTTTAGTTTATTTTTGCAGCTATCAGAAAAGGGGTTGATTTCTTGATTTGATTCTAAGCTTGGTCGCTTCTAGGGTACAACAGATCTACTGATTTGTGTACATTAATTTTGTCTCCTGAAACTTTGCTGAATTCATTTATCAGTTCTAGGAGCTTTTTGGAGGAGTCTTTAGGGTTTCCTAGGTCTATGATCATATCATCATCAAACAGCAACAGTTTGACTTCCTCTTTACTGATCTGGATGCCTTTTATTGCTTTCTCTTGTGTGATTGCGCTGGTTAGGCCTTCCAGTAGTATGTTGAATACAAGTGGTGAGAGTGGGCATCCTTGTCTTATTCCAGTTCTCGGGGGGAATGCTTTCAACTTTTCTCCCTTTCAGTATTATGTTGGCTGTGGGTTTGTCATAGATGGCTTTTATTACATTGAGCTATGACCCTTGTATTCCAATTTTGCTGAGGGTTTTAATCATAAAAGGATGCTGCATTTTGTCAAATGCTTTTTCTGCATCTATTAAGATGATCATGTGATTTTTTTAATTCTGTTTATGTGGTGTATCACATTTATTGACTTGTGTATGTTAATCCATCCCTGCATCCCTGGTAATGAAACCCATTTGATCATGGTGGATTATCTTCTTTTTTTTTTTGAGATGGAGTCTCATTCTGTTGCCCAGGCTGGAGTATGCAGTGGGGTGATCTTGGCTCACTGCAACCTCCGCCTCCCAGGTTCAAGCAATTCTCCTGCCTCAGCCACCTGAGTAGATGGGATTACAGGTGAGTGCCACCATGCCCGGCTAACTTTTGTATTTTTAGTAGAGATGGGGTTTCCCCATGTTGGCCAGGCTGGTCTCGAACTCCTGACCTCATGAACCGCCCACCTCAGCCTCCCAAAGTGCTGGGATTACAGGTGTGAGCCACCGTGCCTGGGTGGATTATCTTTCTGATATGCCGTTGGGAACTACAAAGCATTGCTGAATGAAGTCATGGACACAAACAAATGGAAAGACATCCCATGCTCATGAATGGGTAGAATGAATATTGTGAAAATGACCATATTGCCAAAAGCAATCTACAAATGCAATGCAATTTCCATCAAAATGCCACCATCCTTCTTCACAGAACTAGAAAAAACAATCCGAAAATTTATATGGACCAAACAAGAACCCGCACAGCCAAAACAAAACTAAGCAAAAACAACAAATCTGGAGGCATGACATTACCTGATTTCAAAGGCCATAGTCACCAAAATAGCATGGTACTGGTATAAAAATAGGCACATACACCAATGGAACAGAATAGAGAACCCAGAAATAAACTCAAATACCTATAGCCAACTGATTTTCAACAAAGCCAACTAAAACATAAAGTGAAGAAAGTAAACCCTATTCAACAAATGGTGCTGAGGTAATTGGCAAGTCACATGCGGGAGAATGAAACTGGATCCTCAACTCTCACCTTACACAAAAAGCAACTCAAGATGGATCAAGGACATAAATCTATGACCTGAAACCATAAAAGTCAGAAATCTTTAAAAGGTGGACACACTAAGCTAAAGACTTTTCTGGATAAATTTAATACTTAGGAAAGTAGAAGAGATTTAGAAAATCCACAAAAAGAGGTCCATGCTACCACCACCAGGTCCACATTGTAATTTAAAGAAATCAAGAGAGACATCCTTTTATGTCAAACTATCAATTTCTTAACTATTTGAGTGTTTACTTACATGGTTTGTATAGTTGCTTCTTCTTATTTCTACAACTAAGAATAAAAAAAAAACTGGTCACTTCTGATACAAATACCATAAAATAAAAGTAGTTGTTAACATTTTACTGATTACTGCTATATAAAATGAGACAAAATTCCATTAAAAATAATTTTCAATAATTTATAGTTTAAATTATCTGGCATGATTAATTTCATAAAGTCAAATCTAAAAACTTAGGTTTTCATTTAGTTTACTTTTTGTTTCTATTACATACAAATGAAAGAATCCTCATGTACAAAAGAAAAGGGCAAAAAAATTAGGCCAGATGAAAAATTTAGCTAATAAAACGTTTAACTCTTGCATATATGAGCCATGATCCATTAGTATTCTCTCATTCTGCATTTACACATAGCTTACTTTAATTATCAGACTCTAAGAGCTAACAGCTCTAAGAACTACTTCCTGACCAGGCACCTATCTCTAGATGCAACAGAATCCCTGTAAGCATCTTGCACCACACTTAGTGGTTATCTACTAATATGTCACTAAAAACAAAACAAAATTTAAAAAGGGTCTTTACACAACTGGAAAGTAACCTATCTTAAATTCTTTTTTCTTTTTTTTTGTTTGAGACGGAGTCTCACTCTGTCACCTAGGCTCGAGTGCAGTGGCAGGATCTCAGCTCACTGCAACCTCTGCCTCCCAGGTTCAAGCGATTCTCCAGCCTTAGCCTCCGGACTAGCTGGGACTACAGGCATGTGCCACCATGCCTAGCTAATTTTTTTTTGTATATTTAGTAGAGATGGGGTTACACTGTGTTAGCCAGGATGGTCTTGATCTCCTAACCTCGTGATCCACCCACCTCAGCCTCCCAAAGAGCTGGGATTACAGGCGTAAGCCACAGAGCCTGGCCTAAATTTTAATGTTAAAATGAGTATACAAACCTAATTGGACATGGTGTCTGCAGCACAAAAAATCATTTTTTTTCCCTAAAAAAAGGCCAGAATAATAAAAGCCCCAAGAGGGACTTGGACCATGCTTTGTTTCCTACACTGCCTCTGCCTTTGATGCTGGAAGGGCCTTGTAGGCAAAAGTTCCTACCACTGAAGACTGAGGGACATGGAGTAGCTTCTCTTTTACTGCTTCCACGCTCTCTAGGTGTGAGAAGCCCATGGCTCTGGAAGGAACTGGGAAATACAATTCTGATATGTTTTGATATGTTTCCCCTCCAAGTCTCATGTGAACATGTGACCCTTAATGTTGGAGATAGGGCTTAGTGGGAGGTGTTTGGGTAATGGCGGTGGATTCCTTATGAATGGCTTGGTCCCATCCCCACCGTAATAAGCAAATTCTCATTATGGTATATTTAAAAGACTGTGGTACTGGCCGGGTGTGGTGGCTGAAGCCTGTAATCCCAGCACTTTGGGAGGCTGAAACAGGCAGATCACTTGAGGTCAGCCAACATGGTGAAACCCCGTCTCTACCAAAAATACAAAAATTAGCCAGGTGTTATGGTGCCTGCCTATAGTCCCAACTACTCGGGATGCTGAGGCAGGAGAATTGCTTGAACTTGGGAGGCGGAGGTTGTAGTGAGCTGAGATCGCGCCATTGCACTCCAGCCTGGGCAACAGAGTGAGACTCCATTTCAAAAAAAAAAGAGTGTGGAGTGTGGTACCTTCCCCCTTCCCCTCTCTCCTCCCTCTTTCACTGTGTGGAACCACCTGCTTCCCCTTTGCCTTTTATCATGATTGTAAGCTTGCTGAGGCCCTCACCAGAAGCAGATGTTGAAGCCATGTTTGTACAGCCTGAAAATCTTTGAGCCAATTAAACCTCTTTTTGTTATAAATTACCCAGCCTTAGGTATCTCTTTATAGTAATGTAAAAAATGAAGACAAATTCGAACCAGAAATAACTGACTCAAGATGGGCAAAGTCTACTCAAACTATAAAAACAAAGGTTAGAAACTCCCATGTTTTACTGTGCTGCATTACTTCGCATATTATTATAGAACCCTCACTTGTATTCTTGCTGTTTAAGTCAACTGGAAAACTTGGCTGTGTATGGCTTCTTGGCAAATAAATGAGGATTTAACATAACATTAAGGGAAATAAGCAGGAGTAGGGCATGTTTAAATTTACATTACATCAAATGAAAAGGTTAATAACCCAAAAGTTTTGAGTAGCATAAACTTGGATGTGGTAAATGAATGTGGTCAGAGGACTGTGTAAGAGGAGGCCCAAATCACAGATTCAATCCCTGATGATAAACAACTATGGTTTTTAATTTGTTTAAATGAAAACAAGCTGAAGCCTAAGTTCTATCATTCATCTTTAAAATGTACTCTTTGGAGCAAGGGAAAGGGGATTATAAATAAAGATAAATCCATTAATTATAAATAAAGATAAATCCAAGAATTATAAAGAGAAATCCATGACTCCTCCATCACATGACAAATTGTGTCGATAAAAAGAGGGCAAAATGTATAAACAAAAAGGTTACACATTTTCACTATCATAACAACTAAAGGAAAGCATATCACGCATTAAAATAAGACAAGTGAACATGTGAAAAGGTGACAAATTTAAACTAATATGAGCTTTTCTAAATACTTTCTATAACCTGATCAAACAAGAGCTTTTATTCTTTCTCTTGACGGAAAAAACAATGTTGTCTCACCATCTGTTTGAGAGTTCCTCTGGAATATTTTGCTTGCCTCTGGATTGGCAGAAGGGTTAAACTCCAAAGCTATATGCATAGAGGAAGAAAAGAAAAAAAGATGTAATCACTGATAAAAATTTATCAACTCGTTTATTCGACTGCTGCATTTAGGCTATTTCACTATCTCTACTTTTATTCTTATCCATTGAAATGAATGTATAGACATAAGATAGAGCCAGGCAAGATGGCACATGCTTGTAGTCCCAGTTACTCAGGAGGCTGAGATGGAAAAATCACTTGAACCCAGGTCAGGAATTTGAGGCCAGCGTGAGTAACATAATGACACCCTCCATTATTTAAAAAAAAAAAAAAAATGTAGAGGTAAATGTTGGCTTTGAGTTGTATAAAATCAACTTTGCATAAAATAAATCAAGACAGCAGTAAGTTTTGAAAGACAGGTCTATTTTATAGGGAAAATATAAGATGTATTCTAGAGTTTTTAAAATTTTTAAAAAGTAAATTCAGGATATCTGTCACTTCCATGTCATTCTGAGGACACAGAACCTTAGTTCTGTTAAGTAGCTGTCTTCCATAGTCATGTGATATCTCTAAGTCTTCACTTTTTCATTAGCAATACACAGGGAGAACATACACAGGCCTTATTTGTATTGGAAAGGGCCAAGTGAGACATACATAAACTGTGTTGTAATCCTAAAGAATGACAATAAAGAGTCATTTTTGGGCTCTCATCCAACACTACCCATCTACTAACTGGTGTGTAACATCACTCAGAGGCTTTCCTCACATCACCAAGCAGAGTATAAGTTTACACAAGTACTTACACACTTTGTGTATAAAGGTATAATCAATTAATTCACATAATATATTTGTTTATTCTAAAGCAATCCTTAAATATCTTGAAAAGTGAGGATAGTACTTCCAAGTTACAAAATCACACTCATAATGAGTCTTAATTATCCTACCTCTTTAAAAAGTAAGAGCCCAAAGTTTAAATAGAAGAGCTATAAGACATTTCCTCTACAGTAATGAAATCTCTGGCATTTAAATGAAACCAATAAGCCAACTGGATTTAATATGTTTATGATGCAATGTTTTCTATTTTGAAAATTTTAGTTTTTATTCAAGAACCATATTATTACCCAGAATTACTTTTACTTAGATTCATCTCTTTGCAAAATGTTAGAGGCAAACCAACTAATTGTTTTCTCTTTTCTACCGCCTCCAATCCCCCACCTCTCCCAGCAGTGTAGAGACTAAAAAACTCCAACTTTCTTTCCTTTTTTTTTCTGTGAGACGGAGTCTCGCCCTGTCACCCAGGCTGGAATGCATTGGCGCGATCTCTGCTCACAGCAACCTCCACCTCCCAGGTTCAAGCAATTCTCCTGCCTCAGCCTTGTGAGTAGCTGGAACTACAGGCATGCCCCACCACACCCAGGTAATTTTTGTATTTTTTTTTTAGTAGAGACAGCTTTTCACCATGCTAGCCAGGCTGGTCTTGAACTCCTGACCTCAGGTGATCCGCCCGCCTCAGCCTCCCAAAGTGCTGGGATTACAGGCGTGAGCACCAAGCCCGGCCAAAACTCTAACTTTCTTATCTTTGAACGAGATGCTATTGTCAGGAGGGGAAAGGACAAAGGGGGAGCCATGGCAACAAACACTCTTACAGGGAAGGTCTGACATTTTAACCTGCAATCTTCATATTACACATTAAAAGTCTACACTGATGTTTCATGTCTTTTGAAAGTTTTGACCATGAACCAATCCCCACCTCTCTTTTAGAACAAGGAGGTAAATAAAGTCTGTTAAGTCACCAGAATAAATCTGGAGACACATTTTCTGTTAAAGTAAGAATTTTAAAGTAACCAGAGTTACTAAAGAGCCTCATAGGTAAACTCCTTTGAGAAACCCCAAACACACACACACAACCATTTTTCTGCAGCCCTGGCTGTGACATTTCACACCTTTCACAATTATTTTAAGCACTCTCCTTTTTTCTTTTTCCTTCTGTGTTCAAATTACAGTTAGAAGAAACTAAGCAGCTTCTATTAAGGTGACTTAAAGCAGCCCATTAAGAATACCATATAGCCTCTCCCATGGCAACCTCTATTCTGATTTTAAATAAGAAATCCCCAAACATTTGAATATGAACTGTCCCGAGATTTAGCTACTTTAACAAAGGAAACAATTAGGCATTTACCTGGTTCCTTCACTTAGGTACCATCTGGACAGGTACAAAGAAAAAATAAGATGGGTACTGAAAAGTTGGGATATTTGAGTTTTCATTGAGAAAAGGAATAGTCCAAAGAAGCCTAAACAAAGTCCCACAGGATAATAAATAGAGCTACAGACAATGTTGTCTCACCATCTGTTTGGGAGTTCCTCTGGAATATTGTGCTTGCCTCTGGATTGGCAGAAGGGTTAAACTCCAAAGCTATATGTATACAGGGAGAAAAGAAAAAAGATGTAATCATTTATAAAAATTTATCAACTCGTTTATTCCACTGCTGCTTATTCGACAAGAGCCATAAATAAATGGTCCCATACCAGCCTGGGAGAATGAGATGAGAGAGCAAGAACTGGGCGATTGGGAGGGGAGGCGAAAAGAAACTGACTGGACTCAGTGGGGAAAGACTAAGGGGTGGGAATGCAAGGTGGAGCCAGCTTTTTGCTCCTGGCCAGCCCCCAGGAAAGCTGGCTACAGGCAGAAAGGAGCTCGAAGTGGGGGATGCCTCAAAGGGAACCTTGGGGGCAGCAGCAGCCAGAGGCAAGCCGAGGGCAGATGGCACCCGTCACCTCCTTACCTTCAGGCATCTCCCGGTCATAGATGTGGTGCATATGGAGGTCCTCACCAACTTCAACAGTCACCTCAGCAGGCTGTACAGCAGCAGCCATGGGCGCTCCTGCCAACCTGTCCCCAACTCCTGCCTCATAGATCTCAGATTCAGAGGGACACAGCAACCCCTGTTGCTGGTCAAACTCGAGGTCGACCCTGGGGCGCACACAATAGGTCAGTATGTTCCCCATGGGGTGCCTCTACTGTCTGCCACCACCTGTGCCTCTGCTCACAGGTTTGGCCACGCACTCCGGCTGTCCTAGGCCGAGGCTATGCTGCACTTGCAGAGATGGTCTTGCCCGCTGTTGCCTGCCCACCTCACAGCCCGGCCCCGGGCACCGGCCCTGGCCCTGGCCCTGGCTAGGGCTGCGGGCCAAGGCCCGCACCCTGCCGCCTCCCCTGAGTTGACTTGTCTGGGAGGGTGAAGACCAGCCGGCTTATTTAATAGGTTGTGAACCTAACAAGCGCTGAGAGACACAACTGCCTGAAGAGAGAACAGACGGAGCTCCTCCTCCTTCTGTAGTCACCTACAGACTGAAGCCCACTGGCCCAGGTGGGAGCCCAGGCATGTGGCACACAATGCCCCACCCCACACTTCACAATGCCCTCCCTGACAGCTCACGATGCCCCACCCTAACTGCCACCCCTCCCCCAACAGCTCAGAATGCCCCTGCCTGGGCTGCCCCACCCTGTGCCTTATGATGCTGCTGCTCTCCTGGCCCCTCGTGCAGTGCCAGTGGGACTAAGGTTTTCATTCATCACCAGCTTCCTGAGATTTTAGTTCTAAGAAAAGCACAGGGTAGTTCACTACTTGAAGCCATCTTCCTCTATGAGTTCTATACAAAGCCTCAGTAGAGTGGGTCCCATTAGCAACCAAGTTGAACAACTTTTATTTGCTGACTGAATATAAATAACCTTGAATTGCTGACGGCTTTTGTTAGTAAACACTCCTCTCCTGTCTTCCAATGAGTGGTTGTTTTTGTCTGCAATTTAACCACAGCAATCCCTGGGGCCCTAACTTACTCTCAATAAAGAGTTATGGCTGTGTGTCTTGAATGACCTATCCTGCCTCCACCTCCTTCTCCATAAAATAGAAACCTAACTTGTCCCTCCAAGCTCTGAAATGCTGAAACTTACCAACTCCCTTTTCTCCCCGCTATTTCTTCCTTCCATGGCAGGGACTTTCAGATTTTCTTTCTTTTACTAACAAGGCACTAAGCATGATTTTGTCATACAAAATCGAGAACCATAAAGTGGGTTACCACAGTCCTATTTCAATAAAGATGAATACTCGACATCTGGCAAGTAGTGTGTGCCTGACAGTGTCCCCACTGTGCTATGCTCCTTTAACCCTGAGAAACAATCTCATTTTACAGATTTTACAGAAGTTGTTGAGATGGAGAAGGTAAGTAACCTCCCCAAAGTCACACGACTGCTAAGGGTGGGGCCACAGTTTGATCTCAGGTAGTCTGAATTCCCTAATTCCTTAAGCATGATTATCAGAAAGTATAGTAGTCTGTTTTCACACTGATATAAAGAAATACCTGAGGTTGGGTAATTTTTAAAGGAAAGAGGTTTAATTGACTCAAAGTTTCACATGGCTGGGGAGGCCTCAGGAAACTTACAATCACGGCAGAAGGGGAAGTCCTCAGGAAACTTACAATCATGGCAGAAGGGCAGTAAGTCCTCAGGAAACTTAAAATCATGGCAGAAGGGCAGGTCCGACTTACATGGTGGCTGCACAGAGAGTGGGAACATGTGAAGGAGCAACTGTCAAACATGTATAAAACCATCAGATCTCAGCTGGGCATGGTGGCTCACACTTGTAACCCTAGTACTTTGGGAAGCCAAGGCAGGTGGATCAACTGAGGTCAGGAGTTTGGGACCAGCCTAGCTAACACAGTGAAATCCTGTCTCTACTAAAAATACAAAAATTAGCTGGGTGTGCTGGTGCATGCCTGTAATCCCAGCTACTCAGGAGGCTGAGGCAGGAGAATCACTGGAACCCAGGGGGCAGAGGCTGCAGTGAGCCAAGATCGTGCCATGGCACTCCTGCCTGGGCAACAGAGCAAGACTCCATCCCAAAAAACAAAACAAAACCAAACAAAACAAAACCCATTAAGATCTCATGAGGACTTACTGAATATCACAAGAACAGCATGAAGAAAACTGCCCCCATGATCCAATCACCTCCCCCTAGGCCCCTCCATCGACACATCAGGATTATGGGGATTATAATTCATGATGAGATTTGGGTGGGGACACGGCAAAACCATATCAGAAAGTAAAGGTGGAAGTCAAGCTTGGAAGCGAGATGACATTGTAGATTATTATTATTATTTTGAGACGAAGTTTTGCTCTTGTTACCCAATGAAATTGTTTCTCTGATTTCATTTTCAGATGGTGTCTTGTAGATGTATAGAAATACAAGTGATAAATGATTCTATTAACCTTTTATGCTTCAGCCTTGCTGAACACTATTTTTTTTTTCTTTTTTTTTGAGATGGAGTTTCGCTCTTGTTGCCCAGGCGGGAGTGCAATGGCGCAATCTTGGCTCACTACAACCTCTGCCTCCCGGGCTCAAGTGATTCTCCTGCCTCAGCCTCCCAAGTAGCTGGGATTACAGGCATGCACCACCATGCCCGGCTAATTTTGTATTTTTAGTACAGACGGGCTTTCTCCATGTTGGTCAGGCTGGTGATGCACCCGCTTCAGCCTCCCAAAGTGCTAGGACTACAGGCATGAGCCACCATGCCCAGCCAGATTAGTGTATTTTTAAAAGAATTTTTCATGTTTTTTTATTTTTATTTTTTTGAGACAGAGTCTCACTCTGTTGCCCAGGCAGTGGCACAATCGTTGCTCACTGCAACCTCCACCTCCGGGGTTCAAGAGATTCTCATTCAAGTGCCTAAGCCTCCTAAGTAGCTGGGATTACAGGAGCCCACCACCATGCTCAGCTAATGTTTGTATCTTTAGTAGAGATGGGGTTTCACCATGTTGTTCAGGCTGATCTCGAACTCCTGACCTCAGGTGATCCACCTGCCTTGGCCTCCCAAAGTGCTGGGATTACAGGCGTGAGCCACCACTCCCGAACAGAACAACTTTTTTTTGATGTGGATTTTAAAATGCCTCTCCTTCTTCCAACGTTGATTAAGTCCCTTCTACATGCCACACACTGTATGTGTGAAATAGTCCCAACTCTCAATGAGTGTAGGCAGATACACAAACAAGAGCTTAAGGAAGTCAGTTTTCTGAGACCATACTGCTGGACAGTATATGAACCTGGGATACAAACCCACCTCTATTTGACCTCAAATTTGATCCTGGAGTGGTTTTAATTTTATTCTGGGAATTTGAGTCATTGAACCATAAAAAGGTGAAAAGTCTCTGTCAGATGTGTGTGTAGTGGTCTGTACAACAAGGAAGGACTGAAGGAAGTAATCAAACCAATTAAGAGACTTTCTCTAAAGGCAGAGTAATGCTAAGGGCAGTGGCAGTGACAAAAGTGGAGGAAAAAGTCTGTGATCATTTGGGAGACAGAATAGGAAGTGCTTGATCATGAGATGTGAAAGAAGACAGGAAGTAGAGGGAAAACAGAGCTGCTCAGGCTCTCCTGGGGAAGACTGGGTATGTAGCAGTGCCTTCCTCCTGGCAGAGAATGTAGGAAGAGAAATGGGTAAGGAGGAAAAGATAGTTTTTTACTCTCAGTGTCACATTAAAATGGAACTCTCTGGTCAAAAGTTGAATATAAACCTCTGTAGGCTAAGTCCATTTGTGACATCCCAACGTATGTTTTCAAAAATAACACACATACTAAATCAAGCCATTAAGAGTAACTGAGGAAATTTCCTAAAATTTACATGCTAAAAATGTCACCATTTTTCATTTATTACTTTCAAGGAGCAACTTTGAATCTATGGTTACAGCAAGTGAGGCATCTTGTATAAAATAAAGCTAATACATGAAAAAAAGCATTTAAAATTCTATTGTTCTCAGAGAATGGAGAAAGCAACTGAAGCTATGGGCGTGGAGGTGACTGCCTTGAGAAGTTGTGTACAGTAAGGAGAACTGGGAAGAAAGAAGACCTAGAGAATAGGGTGATTTACATGGCATTAAGTGAAGCTTGCAAAAGTGAGCACTGGGAGTCAAGAGACATGTGTATCAATCAGGAATGGCTGCTCCTGTGAGTTGTTAGAAAGGAGGTGATGCCTTCTTTTCATTTCTGTAACAGCAGCACCTAGCACAGTGCCTGTTCAATAGGTACTCAACATGTATTATCCCAATGCAGAGTCAAATTTTGCCAGGAGGGCAGGAAAGCTACAAATCAGCTATGGCAACTTAGTGATTGGGCTTGTGTGTGTGTGTGTCAGAGAGCTGGATGTCAGGCAGTGGGTAAAGTAGTGAACTGGAGGTGAGAAAACAATGACACAAACTCAGGGCTTCTTTTCCCAAGTATTTGGCTGAGAAGAGAGATGTAGTATTAAAGGGAGATATGTAGTAAAGGAAGCCTTTTATTCCAAGATTCAACAAAAGTGTGAGTATACTTCTGTGTTAAAGGGAAAGAGCCAAAAAGAAAACACATTTTTGAGGTTAGAAGAGAAGGAAGAATGAATGCAGAAGGGCCCCAAAAGGCACAGGTGCATGCAATCCAGATCAGGGACAGATTAGCTTTGGCCTCCTACAAAAGCAAGAAGGGAGAAAGGACCATGTGACTCTAGAGATATTTCTGGTAAAGGAAAGGTTTAGGAAAAGATCTTTTGATGACCTTTATTTTAACAGACTTTCTTTTTTTTTTTTGAGATGGAGTCTTGCTCCGTCACCCAGGCTGGAGTGCAGTGGCACAATCTCGGCTCACTGCAACCTCTGCCTCCTGGGTTCACGCCATTCTCCTGCCTCAGCCTCCTGAGTAGTTGGGACTACAGGCACCCGTTACCATGTCCAGCTAATCTTTTGTATTTTTAGTAGAGATGGGGGTTTCACCGTGTTAGCCTGGATGGTCTCGATCTCTTGACCTCGTGATCCGCCTGCCTTGGCCTCCCAAAGTGCTGGGATTACAGGCGTGAGCCACTGCGCCTGGCTACAGACTTTAAAAAAAAAAAAAAAAAAACTACTGTGGGAAAAAGGATATTATGTATAGAAAAGTCTACACTTCTTGATACAACTAACTAAAAAAAAGCCTGATACACCAAACAAAACCCAAATAATGTCTTCCCTAAAAGTGGGTAACTTGAAAAGCAATTCGAGCAAAAATCAAGGAGTTCAATTATAAATAAGTATATCAACAAAGTCAAAGATAGGTTTTATTTTTCCCACAAGAAGTTAAAAGAAATAACAGCAACTTTAGAGGAAGAGGAAAAAATAATAAGAAAATTATTTGCAGTTGCAAAATGTGTGAATATTTACAAACTCTAACATATAACTACAAAACGGACCAGAAGAATCATCATCATAGGAAGCAAAGGGTCATTTCGAAAATCAGAGGAGGGATGATTCATATTTTATTTAATTCTGTGGAAAAAATTTAAGTAACATTTGAGGACAAAAATAAGTGATATGTTGAAATGCGGGAAACCACAGTGGAAGGTAAAAGAATTCCAGAAAGCTCAGTTTCAGTAACCAGTATCTAGTAAAATCTTCAGGACCTAGAGGCTACAATCTGCATTAATAGTGTCTGAAGACCTAGAAATGTCATTAAATACCATTTTGGATAATTCTTGTAGACTTGAGATGATGTCTATTTAAAGTTACAAAGTAGTGCCTGTATTTCTGTATTCATTACAGAAAACAACTGGATATGGAAAAGAAACTAACATGCTATGCCACAATCTCTAAAGAAAGATTAGGGAAGTTTCAGCTTAAAGCAAGAATAATCACAATAAAGTCTTACAACCCTTTGCAAGCATATAGGAAAAACATACAAAAAGTTTGTAATCATCTTCTCTTAAGCTAAGAGAACAGAAAAAACAAGAAAAAATAAATTATAAAATGAAACTTTGGTTTAGAGGTAAGAAATATTTGATGACAGTCAAGAGATCAGGGTTGTACAGTGTATTATGTGAATGTTGTGGCTTATTGGTTTCATCTTGGATATCATAACCTGACATTTTGTAAAAGTGATTTTTCATGGGAATTTTTTCAGGTGCCATATAAAGTCCTGTCCCAATAGAAGCGAATAATAATCTTCCATATTCTTGAGATATCTTAATGAATGGCATCTTCTACAGTCTTCCATTGTTTAGTCCTTAGAGATACACTCATTAGTGACTGTTAAGGTACCTGAGTTATTAGCTGCCTGTAGACTATGCTCAGTGACATGTGCATTAGATACATGCTCCCTAGCTGCGCTGACACTGACTGAAGCTGTGAGGTTTCACAATGACATGTCAGCCAAATACATATGCTCAGATTTACCATTTATCAAGAGGTCTTCACACTATCAATTATGCAATTATCATTCTACACACAGGCAGTGATAAAGGGAGTAAAAAACCACAGCCATGGCTCGGGAGACCAATGTACCTCCAGAAGAGTCCCGTGGGTCCAGAAGCCCTTTGGATGCTGGTCAGAGGCTCCTCTTGGGCAGAGATCACAGCAGCAGCCAAGAGGTCTGGAGAAATCCTTAGAGTTCTCATGGACAAAGCTTGTGAAGGCATCTTAGACAAGACCTTGTCTTTGCTGGTTTTATGATCCTCTGCAGATGGGTCTATTCTCATTATCTCAGCCACCTTTCACTTCCTATCAGTTCAGTTCAGGCCTCTCATGATCCCAGGCAGCAGTAGTTGTTATCACGTGAGTTCATTCATATATGTTTATCTTTTTGGGGATCGGGGGACAACTTCACTGTGGACTTAATTCTACTGGAGATGAGTGACCCCATTTTAAGACAACAGGATCACAAATTATTATCACATATCATCAGGGCAGACAATAGCTACTACCTGGGGCTGAAAGCAGGTAACTCCATTTATTCTGCAAACATTCCGTCTTGATTATGGTGCCAGTTGCTGCGAGGGATTTCCTTTCCACCACCTGTTTTTCACAAGGTTTGAGTCTGAACTGCTAACATTCTACTGATTTGTGGGTGAAGGGACTGACTGCACCATCCTAGCCTGTTAGAGCCCTTGCCCCAATACTTCCACTTTGTTTTCCACCTTGTCCAGAACTACAGTCCATTAATCCCCTCATTTTCTCTCTTAAGAGAATAAACAGGCCAGGCGCGGTGGCTCACGCCTGTAATCCCAGCACTTTGGGAGGCCGAGGTGGGCGGATCATCTGAGGTCAGGAGTTCAAGACCAGCTTCACCTACATAGTGAAACCTCGTCTCTACTAAAAAAAATCACAAAAATTAGCCGGGCGTGGTGGCAGGTGCCTGTAATCCCAGCTACTTGGGAGGCTGAGGCAGGAGAATCCCTTGAACCCGGGAGACGGAGGTTGCAGTGAGCCAAAACTGTGCCACAGCACTCCAGCCTGGGCGACAGAGCAAGACTTCCACTCAAAAAAAAAAAAAAAAAAAAGAGAGAGAATAAACAACACATCTCACGTACACACCCACATCCCTCTTACCCCAAATACCAAACACACAAAAATCTAATCTGTCTCCTTCTACCTAAGCAATTTTAGATAGTCACTTTCTCATAATTACCTTAAGCTCCCTGACTTGCTGCTCGTCCTCTTTCTGGCAAAATCTCATCCCTCGATGAGCCCCACTTTGTGTTTGCTCAATGACACCACTCAGCTGAACCAGAAAAAATATCAAAAAGTGGTCAGAGATATCATCATAAATTCAAATTACTTACACAAAAATTGGCCCTAAATGTTTCCAGAAATCAATAAAAGTTTTGTTTCTCCAATGACATCATTTCTTCAGAAACCCAACATGTATAACCTATTTTTTCTATGTTCTTCTAACATTTATTCAACTTCTCTCATCTGATATGTTGCCAAATCATTCAAAGAGAATATATATCCCATTAGGCAAGAGCTGACCATATTCTCATCACCTGAGAAAATAATATGCACAGGATGCGCCCACCTCACCTTTCTCAGCCTCATCATGTCAGAAAAAGTACCCCTCCTTTTGTCACAAGGCAAATCTGAGATAAAAGATTTAGATGGCCTGTAATTCCAGCACTTGGGGAGACCAATGCAGGCAGATTATTTGAGTCTAAGAGTTTGAAAGAAGCCTAAGCAACTTAGGGAAACTGCATCTCTCAAACAAATACAAACCATTAGCCTAGCATGGTGGTGTGGTGGCACATGCCTGTAGTCCCAGCTACTCAGGGTGGGGAGCACTGAGGTGGGAGGATCACCTGAGCTGGAAGGTTGTGGCTGCAGTGAGCCGTGATCACGTCACTGCACTCCAGCCAGGGCAACAGACACTTTTAAAAGGATCTTCTCTGTTAAAAATAATCAAATAAACAGGTGGCCATGAGGCTGAGGCGGCGGCAGTGCACTCAATTCCTCCTTAAATAAACCAAAATTTGACTTAGTGTAAATAATAAAAGGAAACTTGAGCTTAACCAATCAGAAACCACCAACTAACATCTAACTAGAGACTTTCCACTGTAATGTTCCAAATGAGGCCACTGCTCCACTTTACCCAATCAAGTATTTTCTTTTTCTTCCACGTTCACCATATAAAATTCTTCCCCCACCCTCCCTAAGCCTCTCTGTTGGACCCCTGAGCTGCTTGCAGTCTGGGGCTGCCTAGTTTATACATTTCTGATGCTCACATATATTTTCTAATGTTTCAAAATGGCTCTGGTATAGGAGGTTGTTGGTGGAGTGACCCGAGAGTGTACAGGAATTGAGGGCATATGAGATCTCTGGACTCTGCATTCCATTTTACTGTACACTCAAAACTACTCTAAAATACTAATATATCTTTAAAAATCTGTAACTATCATGTAGCCCTTTTCAAGTCTCCAACTGGTTGGAGCCAGTTCGATTAAAGCTCAGAAAAAACTGGTTAATAAGCTAGTTCTGACCCAACTGGCAAGAAGAGGCAGGAAAGACCCAGGCCAGGGGAGTATATTGCACATGCATGCACCAGGAAACTGAAGGAAGCTTGGAGGCCCTTTAGCCTGGTCCTGAGCCTGCTGAAACTGCAGTTACAGGCACAGATGCCTGGGGCACCAATCTGAATCTGCCAACATCCCAGGACACATGAAGACAAATGCGCCGAGTCTCCTCTGCAATCAGTAGCTAAGGATGTTAGGCCATGATTGGACTAGGATGGGAGATGAACTGAGAACTATAGATTCTGTAGGCTTTTGTTGTCTCTTCCCACCCCGAAGCAACGAGTGATGAACACACACACACACACACCCCATAGTGACTAACAGGATCTCCCTCCAGGGAATTTGCAGAGAGGGGAGCAGAAAACATCCCAGGAGCCTTTCACAGCTACTTCCTTGAGCCCCCTTTCAGACAGTGCCGTCTAGACCTGTCTCAGCCCAAGCATCACCACCCCGATATGCAGAAGCTGGCAACCTTACCTGAAATTCAACATCAAGAAATGATCTCTTCTACTCAACACTGATAGAAATATCTCTAAGCAACGTCCTCATTGGCAGGGGTGGAGTGGGGGAGTTTCTTAAAAAGTGAGGCCTCTGCCTACCACCTAGAGAACCTGGGAATTTCCATCTGTGCCACAAAGTCCAAATCACTGGCCACTGCCCCAGTGTATGGCAGATTAGAACATCTCTCCATTAGATCTGGGTTTCTATTCCATTGAGTGAAATGGCTTTTCTATTACAGGAACAGAATAAGGGATCAAAAGGGTTTTACAACTGAACTCCAGTGTACAGTCTGCACAGACACTAGGCTTGTGCAAATATGACACAGCGAGGTCCCAGGACCCTTAAGCCAGCTCAATGTACTGAGTTTCAGGAAACAGTGAGATACATTCAGCAAAAGAGTGGGCTTCACGTTGAAAGAAGTCAATCCAAGTAAACACACATCACACGCACACACGCACACACATACACACACACACACCTGCAGACACTCTAGTGGCCAATAGGTCCTCTCACCAAAAACCTGCAATCAGGAGAGCAGAAAGCCTCCCAGGGGTCCACCATTGCCCTTTTTGGAGCCCCTTATCAGCCAGCCAGCCCCAGGACAGCACTGTCTGATCCTGGTCCAGCCCAAATCGCCATCACCCTGTGATGTGGGAGCTGGCCACTTCACCAGAACCTCTGTGTCAGAAAAATTTCTCTTCCTTTTATGTCCGGAATTGGTGGGTTCTTGGTCTCACTGACTTCAAGAATGAAGCCGCGGACCCTCGTGGTGAGTGTTACAGCTCTTAAGGTGGCGTGTCTGGAGTTGTTCGTTCCTTCTGATGTTCGGATGTGTTTGGAGTTTCTTCCTTCTGGTGGGTTCATGGTGTCGCAGGCTCAGGAGTGAAGCTGCAGACCTTCGTGGTGAGTGTTACAGCTCTTAAAGCAGCGCATCTGGAGTTGTTCGTTCCTCCCAGTGGGCTCGTGGGCTCGCTGGCTTCAGGAGTGAAGCTGCAGACCTTCGCGGTGAGTGTTACAGCTCATAAAGGCAGCGTGGACCCAAAGAGTGAGCACTAGCAAGATTTATTGCAAAGAGCGAAAGAACAAAGCTTCCACAGTGTGGAAGGGGACCCAAGCAGGTTGCCACTGCTGGCTCGGGCAGCCTGCTTTTATTCTTTTATCTGGCCCCACCCACGTCCTGCTGATTGGTAGAGCCCAGTGGTCTGTTTTGACAGGGCGCTGACTGGTGCGTTTACAATCCTTGAGCTAGATACAGAGTGCTGATTGGTGAATTTACAATCCTTGAGCTAGACATAAAGGTTTTCCAAGGCCCCACCAGAGTAGTAGCTAGATACAGAGTGTCAACTGGTGCACTCACAAACCCTGAGCTAGACACAGGGTGCTGATTGGTGTGTTTACAATCCTTGAGCTAGATACAGAGTGCCAATTGGTGTATTTACAATCCTTGAGCTAGACATAAAGGTTTTCCAAAGCCCCACCAGAGTAGCTAGATACAGAGTGTCGACTGGTGCATTCACAGACCCTGAGCTAGACACAGGGTGCTGATTGGTGTATTTACAATCCCTGAGCTAGACATAAAGGTTCTCCACATCTCCACCAGACTCAGGAGCCCAGCTGGCTTCACCCAGTGGATCCTGCACTGGGGCTGCAGGTGGAGCTGCCTGCCAGTCCCACGCCATGTGCCCGCACCCCCAGCCCTTGGGTGGTCGATGGGACTGGGTGCCGTGGAGCAGGGGGCGGTGCTCGTCGGGGAGGCTTGGGCTGCACAGGAGCCCACGGAGGCGGGGGAAGGCTCAGGCATGGCGGGCTGCAGTCCTGAGGCCTGCCCTGCGGGAAGGCAGCTAAGGCCTGGCGAGAAATCGAGCGCAGCGCCAGTGGGCTGGCACTGCTGGGGGACCCAGTACACCCTCCACAGCTGCTGGCCTGGGTGCTAAGCCCCTCATTGCCCAGGGCCGGCAGGGCCAGCTGGCTGCTCCGAGTGAGGGGCCTGCCAAGCCCACGCCCACCTGGAACTCCAGCTGGCTCGCAAGCGCCACGTGCAGCCCCGGTTCCCGCTTGCTCCTCTCCCTCCACACCTCCCTGCAAGCTGAGGGAGCCAGCTCCCGCCTTGGCCAGCCCAGAAAGGGGCTCCCACAGTGCAGCGGTGGGCTGAAGGGCTCCTCAAATGCCACCAAAGTGGGAGCCCAGGCAGAGGAGGCACCAAGAGCAAGCGAGGGCTGTGAAGACTGCCAGCACGCTGTCACCTCTCACTTTTACAATGATGAGGGGGAACCTTCAGTGTCTGATTAGGGTGGGTGGAGAGGGGGGTTTCCCAGAAAGTCAGGCAGGGCAGGGCTGAAGCCCTCTGGGTTACCTGAGTGCTTTTGATATGAAGGCAGGTAAGACTGGACAGGTGGGGGTGTTAGTAAGGGGATGGTCTAGGGTGTGCTGAAGAACTCCACTTGGGCTCTGCACACCAGGGAAAATGACCATAAAACATCCCATCTTCACTGCTCAGAGAAGGCTAGATCTGCTGTGAGCTAGAAAGCCATGTGGGGGCAGCTGATGAGTCATCAAACGGGAGAAATCTGAGAGCCATGTGTTCCACAGGCCTCTGGTCCATGTTCAGGCAGCAGGGCACTGTGAGATGTGGCTCCTTGGCCCCTTCCAGCCACCACCTTGATTGCATGCTGCAGGGAAAGAGACTGAAGCCCAAGAATGGGGTCTTGCTCACCATGGGATGATGGCTCAGTGCAGAGCTGAGCTATGCATGGCTCAAGAGGCAGAAGGTGGGGATGACCCAGGCTGAACTGGGGGATCCAACTGAACATGCACTTGCTAAGAAGCTGTGGGCTATGATGCCTTGGGACCCCAGTCTGGGTCTAGAATTGTAGCAAAACAGGCTACTGGTAAAAGTTCTTGGGAAGCCAACTCACTTTTGCTGTCATCCATGGGCAAACATACCAAGCCCCACCACTTCCCACTCCCTCTGAAAGCCACCTGCCCCTCTGATCGACCACACCACAATGGTGTCACTCAGTAAGGCACAGGCAGACAAGGCATCCAGCCATGCACACTCCAGGGCCCACACATGTCCAGAATACACTGGTTCTTGTTGAGACTCCACTCTTCCAACTCAGACAAAAGCTCCCCAATCTCCTCAGCCACTCCCAACAACTGGAGGCCTGAAAACTTTCATGCATGCTGCTACGGTCTAAAGCACTCGTGGCGGTTTTGATTTTCATTTTCCTGATAATCAGTGATGTTGAGCACCTTTCCATATGCCTTTTCACCAACTGGATGTCTTCTTTGGCTAAATGTCTCTTCAAATCCATTGCTCATTTACAAATCTGCTTTTTGTGGGCTTCTTATGTTTTTCTCTTTTTTTTTCCTATTTATTTATACAAGTTCCTTAGGTATTTTGGATACTTTTTTAAATGATTTTCAATTCCAGTGCCCAGTTATAAATCTGTCTTTTTTTTCTTTTTTTTTTTTTTGAGATGGAGTTTTGCTGTTGTTGCCCAGGCTGGAGTGCAATGGTGCGATCTTGGCTCACAGCAACCTCCACCTCCCAGAGTTAAGCAATTCTCCTGCCTCAGCCTCCTGAGTAGCTGAGATTACAGGCATGTGCCACCATGCCCAGCTAATTTTTGTATTTTTAGTAGAGACGGGGTTTTTCCATGTGGGTCAGGCTGGTCTCAAACTCCCGGTCTCAGGTGATCCATCCACCTCAGCCTCCCAAAGTGCTGGGATTACAGGCATGAGCCACTGTGCCCGGCCAATTATCCCCTTTTGTGTTTTTTTGGGGGGTTGGGGGAAGAACAGAGTCTCGCTCTGTCACCCAGGCTGGAGTGCACTGGTGTGATCTTGGCTCACTGCAGCCTCTGCCTCCCAGGTTCCAGCGATTCTCCTGACTCAGTCTCCCAGGTAGCTAAGATGATGGGCGTGCAACACATGTCCAGCTAATTTTTGTATTTTTAGTAGAGACAGGGTTTCACCATGTTAGCCAGGCTAGTCTCAAACTCCTGACCTCAGGTGATCCGCCCACCTCGGTCTCCCAAATTGTTGGGATTACAGGCGGGAGCCACCACTCCCAGCCCCATTTTGTGTTTTAACATCAGTCAACACTCCTATTTTAAAATAATAACAATGAATGGCAGTACCTTAGAACAGGGAATTATCCATCTTTCTCTTGTCCTAGTGCAGACATTTTGTCTATAAAATGTTATTCACAGATGAATTCATGAGAACATTACTGTGAATTTTAAATCCATATACAAGTGTATGCTCATTCATGAATATTTCAATAAAATAAAACTAATAACAAAAAAGAATTCCAGACTTGAAGCAGTTTCAGGAAAAAGGAGTTGGCAGTATGAAGTAAAATAGCACAAAATGTTTTTTTTTAAAAAATGGGTATATTTGTGTCTACAACTTTTTTTTTAATTATAGCATTAGACAATGTGTATATATATACATATATAAAGCAATGGAAGTAGCATTGTTTTCATACTAGTCTAGAATATTAAAATATATGTAATATGTGATCAGCAAAATAATGGCCCCCCAAAGGCGTCCACAGATTCCTAGAACCTTACATGAAAACGGTACATCATGCATGTGATTCAGGTAAAGACCCTGACATGAGGAGACTACCCTGGTGCTGTGGAATGAACGCTGTGTTCCGTCAATGTTCATGTGTTAAAATCCTAACCCTCAAGGTGATGGTATTAGGAGGTTAAGCCTTACGGGAGACTCTGCCCTCATGACTGGGGTTAGCATCCTTATTAAAGGCACAAGGGAGCTTGTTTGTTCCTCTCACCATGTGAAGACACAGCAAGAAGGAAACCTCTATGAGAAAGCAAGCCTTCACCAGACACCAAAACTGCCGCCACCTGGATCTTGCACTTCTCAGCCTCCAGAGCTGTGAGAAACAAAGTTCTGTTATTTATAAGCTACCTGGTCTAATGCATTTCCTTGTAGCAGCCTGTATGGATTAGGACAGTGGGCTCATGTGGATGATGACGGTGCCTCCATTCAGGACTAAGGAAGCACATGAGTCCTTAACAGTGGAAGAGAAGGGGGAAGGAAAGAGCCACAGAGACATGTGGCCATAGAAGATGGGTCCATGAGACGCAAGGCTGCTAATGGTGAGAGTGGAGAAAAGCCCAAAGCCAAAAAATGCAGGCAGACTCCAGAATGTGGAAAAGGTGAGAAAAAAGATCCTCTACAGCCTCTAGAGATGAAGGTAGCCTTTCCAACACCTAGATTTTAGCCCAGTGAGATCCACATCACACTCTGGCATACAGGAGTGTAATAAATTTGTTTTACACCCTGACATGGTGGTAGTTTGTTGTAGCAGCAATGGACTAGTAATATATAAATATATATATAAACACACACACACACACTACCCCCCCACCACAAACTCACACACACGTAACTATATATATATATATCCTGCCCTTCAAAATTGAAGCAGATAAACTATACATTAGCACTAACTTAGCTGGGTGTGGTGGCACATGCCTGTAGTCCCAGCTACTCAGGAGGCTGAGGGGGAGGATCACTTGAGCCCAGGAGTTTAAGATCAGCCTGGGCAAACACACTGAGGCCACATTTCAAAAACAAACAAACAAAAAACACAACAAATCTTTGATTAAGCTCATTTCCCAAATTTGAAGAGGAGACAATTATTAGATAAAGAGGAGAAAAGAGAAAGGTAGAGCTGCTGACTTCTGTGGTGGAAGCACAGGCACAGGCCCAAACATACTCCTGTCCTCCTGGCTTTCCTGTCCCTTCTCATAAGGGACACACGAACCTCTCAAACTGAACCATGGATCACAGACCCATACTCAGAACTCAATACAGTTTTGTTCTACGATTTTTTATATATCTGTGTCCTTGTTTCTGCCTCCCATTCCCAACTCCCTTACTCTAGTTAGAAAAAAATGGCTATTACCAAATATGAGTACATCCTCATGTACTAATGCCAACTGATCACCAGCTGGTTTTCTTCTTTTACAAAGTCATAAATCTTTAGGCTTTAACACATCTTCCAAGCAATTGAATGTTATTTTCCAGTTCATTAACACAAATTCTATATTTAAAATGAAGACTTCACAAGTTGATTTAAATAACATATTAACGAAAATAGACTGGCCATGGTTCAAACTGACATTTTAATTAAATGTGATGATAGGTTGAGTAACCTAGCAGTACTCTAAAATGACTTTTGATTATGGCTTTTTCCATATTATGTTTAGGCTGAGGCATCCCTAAATGATTCAATCGTAATTCCCCTTCTTAAACATGAGATTTATCTTTACAAAATAATTTATTTTCTTAAAATTAAAAGCTAATTCTATAGTTCATGCATACATAATCTCAGTAGATATCAGCTGTATGTGTACACACATACATATAGGTATTTGTATATACACACATTACATAATTAAAAAAAACTTATTAGTAGGGTACCACCACGAAGACAAAGAGGCTTTGTGTAATGTGATGGAAACACAATTGCAGGACAAACAACAGGCTGCTGTGAGGGCTGTATTTACCCTTTCTGCTCTAAGACTTGGAAAAAAATTGGATAGTGGATATTTAATCCCCATAACAGAAAATTTAGGGTGCAGAAAACTTCCCACAATTTTTATAGACAATGGCAATAGAAAGGCATTCAATGCAGGGAATACACAATGTGACAGTATACAAAAATTAGCAGGTTGATGGTTTAGATTTAGAGACGAGAAAGAAACAGTAGATGATGTCATAATTCTCCTTTTATGGAGTTATGAAAATTCTTCATTTGATATATGGTCAGGTGCTTTCAAATGTCAATGAGAAAAATATTTAAAGGAAGAATCAAATCTAAGACGTAGAGAGATCTTTATAAAAGTGACCTTCAGGCCAGGCACAGTGGCTCACACCTGTAATCCCAGCATTTTGGGAGGCCCAGGTGGGCAGATCACGAGGTCAGGGGATAAAGACTATCCTGGCCCACATGGTGAAACTGCGTCTCTACTAAAATACAAAAAATTAGCCAGGAGTGGTGGTGTCTGCCTGTAGTCCCAGCTACTCGGGAGGCTGAGGCAGGAGAATCACTTGAACCTGGGAGGCAGAGGTTGCAGTGAGCTGAGATAGCGCCACTGCACTCCAGTCTGGTGACAGAGCAAGACCCCATCTCAAAAAAAAAAAAAAAAAAAATTTTAATTCTAATTAGGTATAATCATCAGCACATTCTTGAGCACAACTATGCACACAGGCACTTCCGCATTCACAAGTCATGCTGTGTGCACACACTGATGCCCCTAGATTCCTTTTTTGAAGACATGGTGTCTTGGTGTGTCACCCAGGCTGGAGAGCAGTGTTAGGATCATAGCTCACTGCAGCCTCAAACTCCTGGGTTCAAGTGATCCTCCTACCTCAGGCTCCTGAGTAGCCTGAACTACAGGAATGAGCCACCATGCCCAGCCAATGTTTTCATTTTTTTTGTAGAGATGAAATCTTGCTATGTTGCCCAGGCTGGTCTTGAACTCCTGGCCTCAAGGAATCCTCTTGCCTTGCCCTCCCAACATGCTGAGATTACAGGTGTGAACCATTGTGCCCAGCCACTGGATTCTTTATTAAGAAGAAAACTTGTTTGCTGACATGTAGGCAATGAATTGATGAATAGTAGTTCATAAATTACTAATTTACAAGTCAATATAAATGAGTTGAGTAAACACAAAGTAACAGCATAAATTAATAAACAGTTTACGACTTCAAGTTTCTTTTTTTCCTTTAAAACATAGCTCTGACAGAGACTACTACTTGTCCATTCCATGGAAAAGTCAGAGAGGGTTAAAATGTCAGAGGTACCCTTATTAATGCCTTGCTGTCTTTTGTGTAGCTTCCTCTCAGTACTTCACCAGTTGGGATTGACACACATCTCCAGCTGGGTTCAGGAGCCAGACAGGAGCACACAGAACAGGGAATCTAAAGCCATCTCTGACACTAAAAGCAATGAAAACAAAAATTACCAAACATATTATCAAGAAATGAACAAGAGATCGATATCAAATACAGTAAGAAGAGAAGAAAGCATTTAATCTGCCAGGCTTTCATTCTGACAAAATAATTTACAACACGCATGTCTCTATGTGACATGTGTGAACAGAAAAAGAAGAGGTGACAATAGAGTAAAGGATTCCTCTTCCAATTGTCTCTGATCTATCCAACCTTTGTTACAGGTCAGAGAGTTCTCCAATTTACAAATAAACAACAGAGATAATGTGGCAACCAGGACACAGAGACGTACTGAGAGTACTGCTCAGCTCTCTGTCTAGGCCTGATTCTGATGATCCCTGACAATGAGCGCTGTGAAACTTACAGCAGATCAATACACATACACACAAACACACAAAAGAGATACTTCATAGGCAAAAAGCACCAAAGATATAAAATAAAATGCCTGAAAGACCATAAAACGACTTCTGATGAAATGCTGTTTTCATTTTGCAGTAGTAAAATATTCACCACCAAACCTACAATTAGCTTAAAAATTACAATAAGTACAGTACTTTTGGATCCCATCTCCAATTCACACCTTATCAACATGTAATAATCACACTGCATCTACAACAAAGCTGGATGGACTTTATATGCTGAATACAACTTGTACACTAAGAAAGAAATTTTTTGAAATACTGAGAATACAACATTTGTATGCCATGCTCTATTTCACAAGTTAAAAGAAAATACAATCGTTTCTATTTTTAAATGTATTGAAATAAAATACAGAAAAGAGTATTCTAATACCAGTTAACATTAAAAGAATATAGCTCTAAACTATGGATCTTCTAGAAAGACAAAATCAACTGGTATATATTTGGGTAAGAAAAAAAAAATGAAGAGATCAAGAAAGGAGAGAAGACGTTTGCACAGAATCATCTCCAAAAATGGCTTTCCGACGCATTCGACCAGTTTTCAAGTCCATTTGTTTTTCCTCCTTTGGCATCAACAGCCTATATTACCAAGGAAATGCAAAATAATTCAATTTGTACATTAATCAGCTAATCTAGAAGTGGCAATATAGTCAATGAAAATACAAAGAAACAGAAAATGTCAATGAATTGCTTAAAATGTTTAAGATGACATAGTGTAGGGAAAAAATTATCTGATAAACACTGGAAGAGTTAATAAGCAAACTCAGGCATGGTTCCCTAACACCACACTTCAAAAGAACTTACAGAGAGAATAAAGGAATAACCGTTAAAAAAAAAAATTGAATTTTAGAAAAAAATTGCTGAAAAGGGAAGTTAGTGTTTTGTAGATCTTCTGGAAAGCTGATTAATTTCTAAGCTAAAAACACATGATCCTTAAGAGAAATGACTGAGTCCAGGCCCAAGGCAGGAAGAGGACAAAATGAGCCTGGATCCTCTTGTTCTGTCAGAAAGTAAGAAATGCTCAAAGACTAACAGAGACAGTTGAAAGGACACAGGAGACAGGCTGAAGGCTCCCGCAGCCGAATCTGGGACAGCATAGGCATCAGAAAGAACGATGACAGTGATGGAAAATAACCCATGGAATAAAATGCAAGTGCATTAGTCAGCAGTGATACCAAAATAACAGGGGAGAAGAGAAAGCTCTTTGTTAAAAATGCCAGGTAACAAACGTAGAAGGAATGACAGAGGAATAACATCCATTTTAAGTCACCAGTGCCATAACTGATAGAGAAGATCATCAGGGGGCTAAAATCACTGGATGAAGGAAAACTATACGAAGCTTTTTAACGTAGCACAATAGATAAAAGTATCAAAACATAAATTAGAAAAAACTAAAAATCATACCATAAGAGATGGATAAGTTAGAATACAGGAATGACAGGCCAGGCATAGTGGCTCACATATGTAATCCCAGGATTTTGGGAGGCCAAGTCGGGAGGATTGCTTGAGCCCAGGAGTTCAAGACCAGCCTAGGCAACATAGTGAGAACTCATCCCTAGAACAAAACAAAAAAAATTAGCTGGGAGTGGTGGTGCACTCCTGTAGTCCTAGCTATTTGTGGGGCTGAAGTGGGAGGATCACTTGAGCCTGGGAGTTCAAGGCTGCAGAGAGCCAAGATCACGCCACTGCACCCCAGCCTGGGAGACAAAGTGAGACCTTATCTCAAAACAAAAACAAAAACAAAGAAACCACAATAACAAAAAAAATTGGTAACAACAAAATCATGACTACATAAAGACTGTATAGAAAAAAATGCTCAGAATATAGAAATAAAATTATGTATTTTACCTGTAACTATATTAGAAGAGAGTATTCTTGCAGACAAGGATGACTAGAAGGATATGCAAAAATGAAAATAGCTAATAACACTCATTATGTCAGGCACTGTGGTAGGCAGTTTATGCACATTGTAACAAATTACATACTACGTTATCTCAAAATATTCAGATAAATTTTACTGGGGGTCATAAATCAATACAACAAAATCAATGTTTTGCAAACATCCACTAAGCATAAAGGTATACAAATTCCCAACCCAGGCTGAAAAATAATTCACTTAAGCCACACATCAGTGGAAACCTACCCATGGGAGATAATACAACATAATCTAAATAAAACTTTCAGAGACAAGGCATGTGGCTTCTGGACAGCCACAAACTCCCTGACTCTGCTCTAGTGTTTTGGCCACCAAAAGAAAGTCAAGTGGCATCAGGTCTCTTAAAAACCAAAAAAGCAACCTATGGAAGATGGCGTGGTATTTGAGGAATATTTGAGGTCTGTTGAAAAATGCATCCTGTATTTTTTTTTAAGATAAGACTCCCTCGTAATGTCAGGTAAGTGAAGAGCCCTCAGAGACACATGCACACACAAAGAAAAACAAAACAACATAGACTGAATCCCACCAAAATGTGTTATGATGGCAGAATCATGGGTGATATGATCTTCTGTAATATATCTTTTTATTAAAAATAGAAAAAAAGCAGACTTACCCTTGATTATCTACAGCCTCTGACCCAAATGGTTTGGAATCGGAAAACAGCATCACTCGACTTGAAGCCATCTTGGCATCAATGGTGGAGTAGGTGGAGATGAGACTCTGGACCAGCTCATGGCTGGGCCCCACCTCGTCCTGTCAAGGCCACCAAGAAAGGGCACGTGAGGAAAGCACAAAGATCCTGGAGAGACACTTGTTTCACTCAGTTTCTCAAAATTATCTTAGACACATTTCCTGAGAACCTTTCTTAATGCCACAGAAACCAGAGAAGAAAATCCTTACAACAAAGCTTGAAATGGATCCCCATCTTCATTAAACTTTTCCAAAGCTCAGTGAGTATATAACCTGATAACCTAAACACCTAGCTAGAAAAACCTCAGTTCCAGTGCTACAACAATGCTAGCTTTTCTAACATTTTTAAATAACCCTGCTTTTAACCCAATCAAATTCAACTACAGAACTAAGAAATAAATATTGGAAATCCACTTTAAAATAATGAGGAGACCACTGTGAACGAGAAAAAGAAAAAGACAAACGAGCGCTGGAAAGCACACTGATTTTGTAGAAACAGAAATAAGCCGTGCAGGTGCCATACTGGCAGCAGTGCCCGTGCTGGGGCCACGAATCAAGGAGGCATGGAGGACAGGACTCTTCTGCTTGGTACAATGAAAAAAGGGTATTCTTTTTATTCTACATATTGACAATATGCATTTCGGCCTTTATAATAAGTACAAGAGAAAAATCTTCAATATATAAAAGCTGACTACATTACTTTTTTGATTGAAAAATAGATTTGAAAAGAATAATGAGAGTTCAGGGCATTGACTCCCACCTCACTGATGCCTGAAAACCGTGGCTGCCACCAAGGTCAACAGAGACAGCGTCTTTGTCATACAGCACACCCCCAACTCCAGAAAGAGGCGCATAAACCAGCTGCTCCTTATTTAAACAGCACTTCTTTTGTTGTTCAGGAAGAACACAAGGGTCTGGGAGGAAACTGATGTCACTCATGGCAAAATCTTCTACCCCTGGAAGACAGGACCCAAAAAGCCAGCTTCAACTGACAAGAAGTCAGTGAGTACCTACTGTTGACTGGGGGGTTAAAAACAATCCACAGTCCAAGGGCTTAACCCATGACCCTAAAGAAGGGCATTGTGCCACACTGGAACAGTGGCCCTCTAGCTACAAGACAAGAGGTCAGAGAAGAGGGATTCGGTAACACCTTTGCAGGCCTACACATAGCTGGCTTACTTTTAAAACCTCCAGCAAGGCCATCTTCCCTTGTTTGGTCATTTTTCAGTTTTCCTGAGAAATGAAGCCATCCCAAGAATCCTATGTGTAATTCTAGTACGTTCTAAAACAAGAGAATACCTGGCATGTGAATTTGGCTTTTATTTTTCAAGTGCGCTCCTCTTAAATAACCATAAAGTGACACCTGCCGGTCACATTTGATGCGTGTTCAGATATCCTCCGGGTTTGTCAAATCTTCCATCCTAGAAAAATAAACTCAATCATACAGCAGAAATGAATGCCAAAGTTCCTATACCTCCTTTCATGTGTCAATGACTCATCACACTCTTGTCCACTAAGCACATCATTGAGAAACTAGAAAATGCGGAAATAAGGAAGCACCATTCACCATCCAGCAGAGGAAAAGGGGCAGGCACACAACTGTGTCTCTAGGCTGAAAGTGACATTCATTCTGTAAGAGACAGGACAGGGAGATGACGTCCACCTGGGGTCAGGGATGAGTGAAGAACACATTCAGAAAATCTGTTTCTGGAAGAGGGAGAGCCTGTGCTCTGGGATTTGTACTGTGGCTTGCATTCTGGCAGGTGGAAAAAGGGTATTCCAGGCTGAGAAAACCACAGCACAAAGGAGAGCACAAAGGAAGGAAACTCAAGGCACACATGAAGGACTCAAGCACCCGAGCACGAAGGCAGCATCACTGAAAACTGAGGCTGAACGTAGGATGGGGCCACATCCTGTAGCCTTAAATGCTTCCAAGTCCTCCCATTTTCCTAAACATCTCATAATTTATTTACTCCCAAAGGCACAGCATCTTTGAGCAATGATATAAGTAGACATTTTCCATCAACTACACTTCTACCCGCACTATTCAAATAGGCACAATATAAATCCTATCACTGTTCTTTTTCTAGCCTTTTTAGCTTTGAAATATATGGCCCAGGAAGAAAAAGTTTACGATCACTTTTTACCTGTCTGCCAGGATATAAGGGTGAGAAGTTTGCCATGTGAGAGGCCTAAACTTCGTAACTGTAATAAAACAGCCCAGATTGTGGATTTCTTGGTTTTGATATTCTCCATGCACCATTCCAGAAAGGTAGAACAGCTTGGCAACCTAAACATTAAAGGAATATTAAAAATTAAATTTCAATTAAATTCTCATCAATACTGCAACAAAATAAAAGCTCTAAACAAGAAGCAATCCTAAGAAGGGAGACTTCCAGCAAAGCCACTGTCCTGAGGCTTCCAGAGCCTTGCTGGATTCTTTCAGGACTTATTAGAACCCCACAGAGGCAGACTGCTCTGCAGCCGAGCCAGGGCATCCGTCTAAGTATGGTGAGGAGAGGGAGGTGAGACATATCAGCACAGAAATGGTTCTGTGGCCGATGGACCAGAGCAGTATGGAAACGAAGGGGCAGTGCCTGGTCCTGTACCTGGGAGAAACTTCTGATGTACTCTATTAAGTCCTGACCCCAAAACACCCAGGCATTGCCTGGTGCAGCAGGTACGGAGACAAATGAGATACACCAAGAGGCCCAGAATAACCACTCTCTTGAGGGAAACCTTCCAGAGACTGGGAACACATACACAAAGGGAATTCAGGAGGCAATTCCTAGAGAGACGTTTAGTAACATCTCTTCAGTCTTTTTGTTTGTTTGTTTGTTTGTTTGAGACAGAGTCTCACTCTGTCACCCAGGCTGGAGTACAGTGGTGAACTCTCAGCTCACTCCACCCTCTGCCTCTCAGCTTTGAGCAATTCTCACGTCTCGGCCTCCCTACTAGCTGGGATTACAGGTGCACACCACCACACCCGACTAATTTTTGCCTTTTTAGTAGAGACAGGGTTTGGCCATATTGCCCTGAGCTCGAAACTCCTGGCCTCAAGTGATCTGCCCGACTCTGCCTCCCAAAGTGCTGGGATCACGGGCATGAGCCACTGTGCCCAGCCTCTTCAGTCTACTTTAAAAGGATTATACTGTTAGTTTCTAACAATTATTTCTCTTCCTACCTGGCAAACTTCTGTCCAGAACCTGTGT
>NW_022097803.1:0-16468 GCF_006542625.1 Nomascus leucogenys
TTGCATATTTAAAATGTGAACCAGCTGGGCATGTTGGCTCACACCTGTAATACCAGCACTTTGGGAGGCCGAGGCAGGCAGATCACCTGAGGTCAGGAGTTTGAGACCAGCCTGGCCAACATGGTGAAACCCCGTCTCTACTAAAAATACAAAAATTAACTGGGCGTGGTGGCAGGTGCCTGTAATCCCAGCTACTTGGGAGGCTGAGGCAGGAGAATCACTTGAACCGGGAGGCGGTGGTTGCAGTGAGCCGAGATCGCACCACTGCACTCCAGCCTGGGCGACAGAGTGAAATCCTGCCTCAAAAATAAATAAATAAATAAAAGTGAACCAGTTTCTTTCTAACCTCCAAATGCACAATATTCCACGACACCAACCCTACACCAAAGAAATGTGTAGAAGTTTATAAAAATGGTTATTAACTGATTTTTTTTCAGCACCAGAATCAACTATCCTGACTCTAGCTTTAGAAACGTAAGTTAAAAAAAGAGGAAAATAACTTCGAAGGAAGTAATTCTTTGAAAGCCGTTAGGACAATACAATGATTTGAGGGTCTTGTGCTTTTCCATGAAAAGGTGGGGCTAAGTCTGTTGTAGAGGGTGAAGGAGACACAGGAGTTAAAAATGTGCCAACACCGTGGCCCTTGGAAATAACTTGTAAGATAAAATGAAAATCGCAATCAAGACTGTCACTTTTTGATCCGATTGTTTTCAATCGACGAGTGCAGGCCCGCAAATGTGTATGGGAATTATGTGGCATATCAAGGTACATTTCTGCAAAACATACTCGGTGCAATATGGCTTGTGGATTCAACACTCCTTTATATAATTGCACTCAACTAATGTATGCCTTGGAAAGCAAGCACATCAAACATTATGTCTTAACAGACTTCTGAAAGAAAAACTGGAGTTCCTGGTGGCTCTTAAACAGTCTGCTGGTTATTTTATGGCATAGAGGAGAAAATCTACCCTGGAGAAATCTAGCCGAGCACATCCTCAGACTGATCACATTCACCTTCTCATCATGCTTCCAGTCTCAATTAAAAACAAAACAAAAAACAGAGAATCATATATGAGTAATCTGTTCTGAATCATACGGGGATAATCCATGCTGAGATAATACTTATGCATCTCTCTTAGAACATGTCTAGAATACTTACTAGGAAGACTCACTATCAAAAGGGATTTGGGCACATGTGCATTAATTCAGCAAGCCTCATTTCTTCAATACCAAACATGTGCCAGACATTGTCCTAGGAAGAGAGGATTTAGAAAAAAAAAAAAAAAAGATATATTTACATGTAGTCCAGCCATAGAAAAAGATAAGTAAGTAACTAAATGCAGGAGTATACTATAGCTTCAAAGATAGAACTTATGAAGGTCTAGAAATTAGCACACATAGGATAAAACAGTCACTTCTACATAAGAGGAGGCGATTATAAAGAAGATTCACGTAAGATTCAGTAACGAGCTAAGGTTAAAGAGAGAAGCAGTGTTCTTGGACCAAGTTTTCTGGGAGGTGGGAGAGTAAAAGAAGTCAGGGACCAAAGGAAGCTACAACAGAGAGCACTGAACTAGCAGCCTTGCAGGTCTGACCCAGACTGTCATCTGAGAAAATTACAGGCAGTTTGATTGGCTGGGGCACAGGCCGTGAGGTGGCGCATGATGAGTGATAGCTGGAACCAGGCAAGGCTCATAAATGTCACACTAAGGAATTTTCACTGTTTTCTACCAGCCACTGGAAGAAACCGAAGAGCTTAAAGCAAGATAATGGCACATCACAAAACACATGGATTCGAGGTGGTAAGACAAAAAGAAGTTACTGTAGCAGAAGCATTAGGAAGTAGACTTGTATAATTTAACCGCAAAATAAGTACTTTTCCTACCCCACAACAACATTCCAACACACAGAACTAATGTGGGTTATTAATTATTTCACACTGTTCCCTACTGAAACAACATACTTTCAACTTTGTTCTTTCAGTTCTGAGCGTGCTTATCTGCAAAGATACATAACCTAGTCTCCACGTCCTATCATAGAAAATTAGTACAGGTGACTTGTCTATTTTCAAACGGGGAGAAAAATAGAAATAGATGCATTTAGTCTTTCTGAATTAACCAGCTAAGCTACTTGAGGAGGAACAGATTATATCAAAATTGTAAACTTTTAAAACTAATTTAACATTATAACCACAAACGAACAGATATATATTTTTTTTTCCTTCAGGAAATACTTCAGAGAAAAATTAAAATCCATGCTCCTGCCTTATTCAAAGCAAAATGATATTGGGTACAGCTGTTCATTTCAAAGGCCACTGCACATCTCCCATAAAAGCAGTGCGCTAGAGTGATAGAAACTGCCCACCAATGGTCATGCCTATGCCCGTTTTCTAAGGTGTTTGCCCCCCTCCTGTCAAGAGGTGAAGTCTGTTTCTTTAACTCCTGAATCTGGGTTGCCCACGTGGCTTGCTTTGATCAATGAAATGTCACAGAAGTTATGTTCTAGGACTTTTGAGCTCAGGTCTTCAGTTTCTACTTTCCCTTTCAGAACTCAGCTCCGCATAAAGAATTCCAGAATCTCCTGTTAAGGAGGGTAACCACACAGAGAGACGGGAGGGTGACAGGCCACAGGCAGAAACACAATCTACATGGAAGAGACCCATGGCATTCCAGCCAACAGCAAGTACCAGGCCCCACGTGCGAATGAGGCCAATGGGTTCCACTAGCTCCAGCTGAGCTGTCCCAGCCAAAACCATGTCAATCATGGACGAGTTCTCTCTTCTTCATGCTGCCCATACTGCTGTCTCATGGCATCATACCCAATAAAATGGCTGTGATTTGAAGTCATTAAGCTTTGGGGTGCTTTATTACATAGCAACATATAAATAATAATGAGTAGTAAAATGCTTATTGCTAACTTTTCAGTGTAAAATTCCAGTGGCAGACCATGATGCCATGTACAAAGTATCTGGCTCAATTCGTGCAAAAATGGCACAGCGTGTGGGACTCAGAGGAAACACCACAGTAGCAGGCCCTATGTGCACAGCAGGACACACAGGAAGCCAGTGTCCAAAGAGCTGAAGGTGACCCTGTGGCCTTTCAATATTCACACTAAGAAGCAAAAGCAATAGCACAGCATATCCTGGTCGGTGATGTGTGTGTGTATGTGTCACAGCTGCATTAGACCAGACCACGTGGTAATATTGTCTAAAGAAATAAATAGAAAATACATAGAAAGCTCTAAACTTGTTTTTCTTTAGAAGTTATGTCCCAACCATGATAAAAGTGCTATTTTTTCCCCCTTGAGGAAACAAAGAAAAAACAACGATAAGATTTCTACCCATTTTTTTTTTTTTTGCGTTATATCCATTTTATGATGCTTTGGAAGTACTATTTATTCTTACTTTTACAGCCAGTCAGAATGTGTTTGGGTTTCTCTTATTTCTGTCTTTTTAAAGCTTCAACATGAAAGTTCTTTAGTACATCATACATTGCAATATTAAAAGAAAACACTATCTTGCCTAAATAAGCAGTATCGTATAATATCCAATCGAAACTAACTTCAATGTGTGTGCTTTGAGTTATACTTACCTATAAATTGATGCTCCCATCATTGAAAACAGCTTATGCTGTTACAGAATACATTGCGTAAGTGTATGGATTTCTTTACAGTCAACAAAAGGGTAAACGTGACATGAAGAAGAAAAAATACGCTAACTAAATGAAAATTGGGAGTCATAAAAATATTTTTATAGAACTGTAGAAATGATCTAAATCTCTTTTGGTGGGCTTTCTTTGCATCAGTACTACAAATGTTGGATTGTCTCAGCTCAGTCCTCAGACATCTCTGTAATCAGTATCTTGTCAGAGATCCCTGAAGAGGGGTTCTGGAGAGCCCTGGAACGTTCTTGAGACCTCTCGAGGCAATCCAAAATGTCTTCCCCAAATGACTTGGCCCATCATTTCACTCAGATATCTATATAAAGTCTCCCCTTAGACAGATCTTCTCTGACAACCCACTAGAAAATAGCAGCCTCTGTTACTTCATCACCTTCCCTACTTCACATTTTGTATAGTTCTGTTGCAACCTGAAACAAAGTAAGTTAAACCAAAATATAAATAGCACATTTGTTTATATTGGGTTTCCCACACAAGCTCAAAGAATGTAAGAACATGTACTTTTGTTTATTACTTTATCCCCAACACATTCAATAGTACATACCATATTGCATGTCTACAGAAATCATTCATTTTTTTTTGTACAATGAATGTATTTTATCTGATAGTTTTTCTTGGTAGTGAAAATATGCTTTTTCCTTACAGCTGCTCTTATTGAAGGACATTCCTCTTAAGTGAGTTTCCTCACTCCAGTAATTCAAGAAGAAAAAGTGTAGAGAAAAAGCATTAATAGTATTTTATAACTTATTCCTAAAAAAGAGTTGATTAAATTTTTATCATTAGTGCAGCAATGAAATTTCTTTTAAACTCTGAAAATGAGGGCACATTCAGTGCCTTATACTTTCAATGCCTTGTGTAGACCAAAAATAGATAAAAACAAGAATCAGTAGGAAAGTAATATTGTATAAACCAATCTCTAACAGAGTCACAATAAAACAAATTAATGTTTGAAATTATCACCATTAGGTCAAATCTATGTCTTGAGCTTCAAAATACTTCATTCATTCAATGGTTAATCGGTCACTGACTACTGTAGGCTGGGTACTGGGGAGCCAAAAGAGAAATTAATCACAGTCATCAATTTAAAAACCAAAAACTCTGTCAGCCAAGTGTATGCAACAGTTTTGCAGAATAAACACAGTGAGTTTGGTTTAAGACAAAGAGAAATTTAAGTTTCCAGAATATTGGGGAGAAAGTGTCTAATAGGATGGTAGAGTTCATGTAGAGATTCTGGACTGGAAAAATGATTTGGCCATCATTAGCATAGGACTAGATGCCACTGAAGTGGCAGAGATCACTTAGAATAAATGGCAAACAAAAAAGAGGCCTTACTTCCTTGAGATTCTTGTGACTAGGAGCCAGACACTACAGAGCATGGAAAATATTTTGTAAGGTAGAGTTACCGAAGACGGCCTTTTTCTCCGAGATATGCTGACATGCTTAATGTGGGCTTTCTTTACAACAATGTGATCATTCCAACAACTACTAGTTCCACGATGTTTTTAGAGTGTACAAATGTATTACTATAATGAGTTTTATTGCATCTGAGCCTCATGAGAGATTTACGATTATTCCTATTTTATGCAAAACTTCAGAAAGTTTAAATGAAAGGTCACAAATAGATGATTGATACCTAATCCACAGCTCTTGGATGATCCATAGCGTCAAAGTTTTCAATGAAGAGAAGGTGATTTTCAACCCGTCCTTCACTTCTATTTTTCCTAATTGTTCTATATGACTTTATTGAAAGCTTCGCTTCAAAATCAATCTCTCCCCTTCTCAAGCTATCTTTCTTAATAAGGATAATTGTTAGGAAGTTCCCACAGCTACCTAACACCCTCTAATTCCCAAGACCTTGTGAATGCTTCTGACTATTAATTTTGAAGGCATCCCAGAAATAGAGTTTCAGTTTGATTATAAAGAAAATAACATCTTGGATATTATTATATTTAAATATTTAGAATTATTTAAAATTAATTTTCTGCAAAAAATTCTTGGAGGGAAATGAGAACAAGAGTTTATTTAAGAAGTAATATTTTTTTTTCTACAGATTGACTAACACTGTGGTTCTCCATAGAAATAAATAAAATTCACATACATAAAAAACGGTAGAGAATACTAAATATGCCAAATAACGAATTCCTTTAAGCATACATATATATATACACACACATATATACGCACACACACATATATATACATATATATACACACACACATACATATACATGTATATATATATACACACACACATATATATACTTTTATACCTGCCCAGAAAGGTAAGTTTGTCACTGCTTAGAGATTGCTGAAAGCAAAATGAAAGAGTTCCATCAAGTGGTCATATCAAGACATAGCAGTTAGTATTTCACCAATACAAAGAGGAAAACAATTTCTCTGAAATCTAGTTCAGACATACATTTCCAACCGAGCTATCAAAATTTCATGCCATGCAACATTAAAAAATACAATTAAATGCATTTTAAACATTATTACTAATTCATTTTCCAATTCATTTTTAAACTGCAAAGAAAATAGAAACTATGTAATTTTTATTTTTTGTCTTTTTCATATCGAATACTCTCTCCATATAGTTTGCAGTTGAAAATGCGTGGTTATAATCTTAATTTGCATGTTATAGTCATCTTTTTAAATTAGCAGGTAAACCACAGGTAATACTAAACTAAGTATTTGGATTGCACCGAAAATTCAGAAACTAACTACTTGCAAATGACCTATACATTTTAAAATAGTACAAAGTAAATACAAAGAAAACTCAACTCAAGGTTGTTTTAAAAAATAAGTTATAAAACATAAACATGAGTTAACTTGCTTCTTTTAACAACCTAAAGTTTTTGCCTTGCCAAATTTCATCTCCTTCATAAAGATAGACAAAACAGGCATCTTTCTTTTTAAAGTATAATTGATTTAAGGGGTAATTTTCTCATTATTTTGGAAAAACCGTCATGGCTTATTTTAATGTTATAAATGCTACTTCTAAATATATATTACAGATTAAGATTTGTTTCTTGCTTAATAAAGCAGTAGTTCATTTAAGCAACCATTGTTTAATTAAACTTTCTGAATATAATATATATACATTAGTAATGAGATGATGTTAAACAATAGATTTTTATATAAAACCTATGAAATATATATTATCTAGACATAAAATTGGAAGCAATGTATTTAATGATTAAGATCATGGATTTTGGCATCAGAGAGATTTGATTTGAATCTAATCTCTTCCACTTTTTTTCTCTGTAACCTGGAGCAATGGCAAGCATACTTTGTTTTATTGCACTTTTCTTGTAGATGTTGTGTTTTTTACAAATTGAAGGTTTGTGGCCAGCCTGCCTTGAGCAATTCTATCCACACCATTTTTTCCAACAACATCTGCTCACTTTTGGTTTCTGTGTCATATTCCAGTAATTCTCACAATATTTCAGATTTTTTCATTGTCATTATATTACTTATGGCTATCTGTGATCAATGATCTTTTATGTCACTATTGTAATTGTTTGTGGGACACCATACACTCTGCACATATAAGATAGTGAACTTAATTAATATCATGTGTGTTCTCACTTCTTCAGCAACTAGCTGTTCTTCCATCTCTCTTCTTCTCCTCAAGCCTCACTATTCCCTGAGACACAACAATATTAAAATTAGACCAAGTAATAACCCTACAATGGCCTGTAAGTGTTCAAGTGAGAAGAAAAGCATCATACATCTCTCACTTTAAGTCAAAAGCTGGAAATGATTAAACTTAATGAAGAAGGCATGTTGAAAGCTGAGAGAGGCTAAAAGCTAGGTCTCTTATAACAAACAGCCAACTTAGGAACACAAAGGGAAAGTTCTGGAAGGTAATTGAAAGTGCTACTACAGTGAACAAATGAACGATAAAGAATGTAAAACAGACTTGTTGCTGATATGAAGAACGTTTTATTAGTCTGGATAGAAAATCAAACCAACTACAACAAGGCCCAAATTATCTTCAATTCTCTTCAGGCTGAGAGAAATGAAGAAGAAAAGTTAGAAGCTAGAAGAAGTTGGCTGATAATTTTTAAGGAAAGAAGCCATCCCAAAATAAAAGAAAAAGTGCAAGGTGAAGTAGTAGCATGTGCTGATGTAGAAGCTTAGCACATAACCTGGAAAATCTAGCTAAGATAATAGATGAAGGTTGTTACACTAAACAAGAGATTTTCAGTGTAGATGAAACAGACTTATATTGAAAGAAGATGCTGTCTAGGACGTTCATGGCTAGAAAATAAGTCAATGCCTGGCTTTAAAGCTTCAATGCACAGGGTGACACTCTTGGTAGGGGCTATTGCAGCTGGTAAATTGAAGTTGAGGCCAATACTGATTTATGATTCTGAAAATAGTAAAAATTATGCTAAATCTACTGTGCCTGTACTCTATAAATGGAGCAAAGTCTGAATGACAGCATATCTGTTAACAGTATGGTCTACTGGATATTTTTATCCTGCTCTTGAGACCTACTGCTCAGAAAAAAAAGAGTCCTTTCAAAATATTGCTGTTCATTGACAATGTACCTGAACACCCAAGAGTTCTGATGGAGATGAACAAGGATATTCGTGTTTTTAAGCTCGTTAACACGACATCCATTCTGTAGCCTCTGAATCAAGGAGTAATTTCAACTTTCAAGTTTTATTACATAAGAACTAAACATGGTAAGGTTATTGCTGCCATAATGACTCCTCTGATGAATCTGGGTAAAATAAATTGAAAATCTTCTGGAAAGGATTCACCACTCTAGATGACACTAAGGACATTTGTGATTCCTGGGAGGAGTCCAAAATATCAACAATAACAGGAGTTTAGAAGAAGTTGAGTCCAACTCTCACAGATGACCTTGAGGGGTTTAACTCTTCAGTGGAAGTAAATGCGGATGTGGTGGAAACAGCAAGACAACTAGAATTAGAAGTGGAGCCTGAAGATGTGACTGAGTTGCTGCAGTTTCAAGATACAATTTTAATGCATTAGGATTTGTTTCTTACAGATGAGCAAAGAAAGTCGTTCCTTGAGATAGAATCTACTCCTGGTAATGATGCTGTGAACATTCTTGAAATAACAACAAAGAATTTAGAATATTACAGAAACTTAGTTGATAAAGCAGTGGTAGAATTTGGGTTTGAAAGAAGTTCTACTGTGGGAAAAAGCTATCAAACAGCATCACATGCTACAAAAAAAAAATCTTTCACGAAAGGAAAAGTCAATCAATGTGGCAAACTTCATTGCTGCCTTGTTAGAAGAAACTGCCACAGCCACACTAACCTTAAGAAACCACCACCCTGATTGGTCAGCTGCCACCAACACTGGGACCAAACCCTTTACCTGTGAAAAATCACAACTTGATGAAGGAACAGATAATCATTAGCATTTTAGCAATAAAGTATTTTAAAATTAAAGTATGTGCATTGTTTTTTAGACATACTTCTATTGCACACTCAGCTGCTTATATTGTAATGTAAACATGACTTTTTTATGCATTGGAAAACCAACAAATTTGTATGACTCACTTTATTGCAATGTTTGCTTTACTGCAGTGGTCTGGAACTGAATCTGCAATATCTCCAAGGTATGCCTGTATATCTTCACGTATAATAGGGAAGTAATTCTACTGATACAGGTATGGTAGAGCTTAGATAATGTCTCTTATATCAAGCATCTAGATTAGTAGCTGACTATCATCAAAATGAAAACACGTTTGGGAAATAATATTTCCATTGTTCTATCTTGTTATTGGTAGGTGAGAGTGGTGGTGAACTTTCACCTCAAATTGTTTGATTTAAATAGTTGAAAAAATATAAACAAATAAGGAGACAAAAGACAAACGTATTGCTTCTATGATGGCAATACGATCATATTTCTTCTGAGTGCTCTATGACCTTCCTCCAATCTAAGCAATATTTCCATTTTTACTAGAAGCCATAGAGAGATTCACACTGTTACCCTTCTTTCTCTCTTTTGGAAATTTGCAGTGATAATAAGCTGATTTAAAATCCTTACTTAATATCAAGAACAACTCTTCCTGTCAACATGGTAATAAAATGAACACAGAGGATGAAGAAAGAGAGAGAATGATAAAGTGCATTCAGTAAAACATAAACAAGTAAAGGATGTGGGCGCAAGGTATATAGGAATTATTAATATTTGTACTCCTCTCACATATTTTGTCATGTTTGAAATAATTCAAAAGTAAGATGTAAGTAAACCTAAAGGAAAAACTAAAACTCCCTTTAGGAAACCTAAAAGTGAATAGATCACACTTCAACAAACTTTTGACGATATGTCAGCAAGATGGAAAATAACCACAAAAGGAAAGCTGGAGATACAAGAAGAAATGTTGAGTGAAGAACGTGGAAAGCATGTAGATAAACCACAGAGTCTGTGTGAAATAACAAAAATATTAAATTTGGGAATAAAGAAAGGATATAATTAAAATATGGGACAGTAAGTAAGACTAAATAGCAGGTGATTTGATTTTTATAATTCGAAGGTCCCTATGTTATATAAAGAAGGAATAGAGAAAATGATTAATGTAGACTTTAAGTAAATAAATCTGTTAAAATTTCATGGTAACTATTAAAAGAATAAAGAGGGAAATAGAATTTAAATAAAAACTTCATGTAAAGGATGCAGAAAAAGTGATAAAAAGTAAAAGCGATGAAGCAAAAGAGGAACATACAAAACAAGAAATAGGATGGTAATGAATCCAAATATAACAGCAATCCTAATAAATGTAAATAAATTAACTTTCTAGTTAAAGGTTAAATTCAATAAAAGATAAGATCCAGGATTATACTATCGAAGAACCACACATGAAAATAAAAACATGGGAAAACTGACACACAAAGGATAAGAAATTAGGCAGCTTAAATATTAGTCAAAGGAAAGCTGGTGTATCTATATTAATATTATAGAGTGAAGTCTTTAAGGCACAAAGCATCACATAGAATGGAAAACATCATAAAACAATGATAATTATACACTCATTTCAACTTTGATGCCTCTAATAACTTGCCTCAAAACATATAAAGAAGTCAACAAACCCATCATACCAAGGAATACACAGTGTTCTCAGGTACGCACGGAGCTTCAGAGAAAGCCGAACCACGTGGGGAAGACATAATGCACATATCAGCCAATTCCAAGGAATTATCAGACAGATATACTTCTCTAAGCACAACGAAGTTCAAAGTCAGAAAAAATTTTTTTTGAAAAATTTGTAGATTTGGAAATAGGAAAGCATATTTAAAACATACAAGAAAGCAATAAAGTCTGAAAACAGATAAATTCAACAGTTAACTTAAGATATTAGGGGATTGAAACAAAAAGATTAACAAATCCAAAGGCTAATTCTTATATACTTAATATATGTGTGTGTCTAGTCTACTCTCAATATTAAACTATTAATCCTTTCTTTCCTAAATATATATCAACAATGATTGTTATATTTTTTCTATTTTTATATTTACACAGGGAAATGTGATATTCACCATGTTTCACTTAGTGTTTTTTAACTCAGTATCATTTTTGAGGCCAATTTTGAGACCCATGTATATAGAGAGATACTTTATTCCTTTTAACTATTGCCCAGTAATATACAGATTAAATTTTTATCCATCTATCCCCCATTTGCTATCTACTAATAGTATTTCAAAGCACATCCCTGAATTTTCCTATGCATCTCTGTTACACGTTACCCTAAAGAGAAATGACAAGCTTTTTAGAGAAGTGGCATACTCAATTTCCCTAAATGTTGGCAAATTGATTATTTAAATGGCATTTAGCAGAAAATCTAACAAAACATTTTTCTTCACATTAAAAAAGAAATCCTTAAATTGCTTCTTAGTTTCTATAAAAATGGAAGAGTGGAGAAGTATTCAGGGCTTTATGTTTTATTCAATTGGATCAATATCCTCCATAATTCTGTGAATCATCTTTTTAAAAAATTTGTAAAACTTAAGACAATATTTTATAGTTTTGCTCCACATTATTTGAAATTTAGAAACTTTTATTTCTAATTAGATTGCTATGACATTGAGTGTGTGTGTGTGTGTGTGTGATTGGTATGTATATAAATTATCTACTACATGCAAGATATAAAAATATGATAAAGTGTTTGGACCTCAGCCTTAGAAAACAATATCTCAATAACTGTGGTGTGGCTGAGATGATGTTCAGGTATCATCTCATATTTGCCTACATTTCTAAGTTTATTTCTACATTGCCAAGTTTGTAACTATAACATGGCCATTTCTTGTATAGGAGACAGATGCTCTTTAGGTGTGCCCATCATAAAACTAGTTTAATAAATCAGGACACATTGAAAATAAAATAAGCCTCAAGCATAAAGCAGGACCAATCCTTGAACAACGTGTATATTCAATATATACTCCATTGGCTTCAATAGTGAAAATATACTGTGAGCTGTCACAAAGTTGGTAGGCTCTGATCCCCAGCGGGTACTGTGCCTGTCCTTTGCATAACTAGAGGGATTGTTAGTCCTCTTTGCATACATCACGATTGTTAATAAAGTGACATTTGTCAAAATGAGTAAGCACCTGTTGCCATGGAAGGTGCCATAAGCAAGATTATAAAACAAATTGTTGTAGTTGGCTAGGAACCAGGAGGAAGATGAACACCAGAAGAAAAGGCATTCTTTCCTTAATTCCTCATACCCATTTTACAATACATTGCATACAGTTGTTTATGCAGAACACAGGCTGTTTTCTTTTTTTCTGAAACCTCATGTAACCGATGGTATTTTAAATGAGCTCTAATACAAAATGCCCACACACTGCTATCCTATGCCCATTTAACCCATTATATGGGTTCCCTCTTGAAACATTTAGTCTTCATTTGTCTATTTTTCCTGTAACTTATTTTTAGGAATAGAAAAATCATGTCCTGAGAAGCTGTCTTTGGCACATATTTAAAATACCTAAGGGGGCTCAGGTAACATCAAGACCCTAGTAGGTGCAGACGGGTCCCCACCAATATCTCGGCATTTTATTTCAATTATTTACTATCTTTCAATATGGCCCACAGCATGAAGATTTTGCATATACCAGCTTATTTTTTTAATTGAAAATTGAAATAATACCAATACTCATAAAAAAATCCATTCAATTATATTCAGTAAACAGTCTTCCTCTTCATGCCAGTAGATATCTGTACAGTTTCCACCTAAAATTGCAGAATTAAAAAAACTGAAAGGGGCTTAGATAGTTAAGGGACTAGTCCTAGAAATTAATTTACTGCTTTATTAGTCCATTTTCTTGCTTCTAATAAAGACATACCTGAGACTGGGAAGAAAAAGAGGTTTAACGGACTTACAAGTCCACATGGCTGGGGAGGCCTCATTCATGGCAGAAGGAAAGCAGGAGTAAGTCATATCTTACATGCATGGCAGCAGGCAAAAAGAGAGAGAGGGCTTGTGCAGGGGAACGCTTCTTTTTAAAACCATCAGATCTCATAAGACTTATTCACTATTATGAGAACAGCACAAGAAAGATCCACCCCCATGATTCAATTACTTCCCACTGGGTCCCTCCCATGACACACAGGAATTATGAAAGTTCCAACTTCAGATGAGATTTGGGTGGGGACACAGCCAAACCATACCATTCCACCCCTGGACCCTCCCAAATCTCATGTCCTCACATTTCAAAACCCATCATGCCTTCCCAACAGCCCCCCAAAGTCTTAAGTCATTTCAGCATTAACCCAAAAGTCCACAGTCCAAAGTTTCCTGTGAGACAAGGCAGGTCACTTTTGCCTATGAGGTTGTAAAATCAAAATCAAGCTAGTTACTTCCTAGATACAACGGGGTACAGGTATTATGTAAATACAACATTGGCCATAACAAAGGGGCTAAAGGCCCCATGCAGGTCCAAAATCCAGCAGGGCAGTTAAAACTTAAAGTGCCAAAAAGATCTCCTTTGACTTCATGTCTCACATCCATGTCATGCTGATGGAAGAGGTGGATTAGCATGGTCTTGGGCAGCTCTGCCCCTGTGGCTTTGCAGGGTTTAGCCCATCACCTGGCTGCATTCACAGGCTGCCATTGAGTGCCTGTGGCTTTTCCAGGTGCATGGTGCAAGCTTTCAGTGGATCTATGATTCTGAGTTCTGGAGGATGGTGGCCCTCTTCTCACAGCTCCACTAGGTGGTGTCCCAGGACTCTCTGCGGGGGCTCCAACTCCACATTTCCCTTCTGCACTTTCCTAGCAGAGGTTCTCCCTGAGGGCCCCACCCATGCAGCAAACTTCTGCCTGGGCATACAGATGTTTCCATACATCCTCTGAAATCTAGATGGAGGTTCCCCCACCTCAACTCTTGACTTTTGTGCACCTGCAGGCTCAACACCATGTGGGAGATGCCAAGGCTTGGGGCTCCACCCTCAGAAGCAATGGGCTGAGCTTGGCCTCTGTTAGTCATGGCTGGTGTGACTGAGATACAGGGCACCAAGTCCCTAGACTGCACACAAGAGGGGACCCTCAGCTCCACCCATGAAACCATTTATTTCTCCTAACCTCTGGCCTGTGATGGGAAGGGCTACCACAAAGACCTTTCATATGCCCTAGAGACATTTTCCCCATTGCCTTGGTGATTAACATTCAGCTCCCGGTTTCTTATGCAAATTTTGCAGCTGGCTGGAATTTCTCCTCAGAAAATGGGATTTTCTTTTCTATCTCATTGACAGGCTGCAAATTTTCCAAACTTTTATGTTCTGTGTCTCTTTTAAAACTGACTTCCTTTAACAGCACCTGTCACTTCTTGAATGCTTTGCTGCTTAGAAATTTCTTCCACCAGATACTCCAAATCATTTCTCTGAAGTTCAAAGTTCCACAAATCTCTAGGATGGGGCAAAATGTCACCAGTCTCTTTGCTAAAGCATAACAAGAGTAACCTTTTTCCAAACGAGTCTAGTTCCTCATCTCCATCTCAGACCTCCCCCACCTGGATATTATTGTCTGTATCATTATCAGCATTTTAGTCAAAGCCATTCAACAAGTCTCTAGGGAGTTCCAAACTTTCCCACATTGTCCTGACTTTTGAGCCCTTCCAACCTCTGCTTGTTACCCAATTCCAAAGTTGATTCCACATTTTGGGGTATCTTTTCAGCAACACTCCACTCTACTGGTACCAACTTACTATATTAGTTTGCTTTCATGCTGCTCATGAAGACATACTTGAGACTGGGAAGAAAAAAATTTTAATAGATTTACTGTTCCACATGCCTGGGGAGGCCTCACAATCATGGTGGAAGGTAAGGAGGAGAAGATCACTTCTTACATGGATGGCAACAGGCAAAGAGAGAGCTTGTGCAGGGAACTTGTGTTTTATAACCATCAGATCTCGTGAGACTTATTCACGATCACAAGAACAGTGTGGGAAAGACCTGACCCCATAATTCAATTACCTCTCACTGGATTCCTCCCATGACACATGTGAATTGTAGGAGTTACAATTCAAAATGAGATTTGGGTGGGGACACAGCCAAACCATATCAACTGTCATCTTGTATCTTTTCCTTATTATAATTATTGTACTAGTCAGGGTTCTTTAGAGAAATTGACCAATAATAAATAGATACATACATACATACATACATACATACATACATACACACACAGATGAAGAGATTTATTATGGGACTTGGCTCACAAGGCTAGGGAGACCCACCAGTCCCACCATCTGATGTCTGAAAGCTAGGAAACAGGAAAGCAGGTACTATATATAACTCACGCTCAGTTTAAAGGTCAAAGAACCAGGAGTGCCAATGTTTAAAGTCATCATGGATGAATGTCCCAGTTAGAGCAAATTCACACGTAGTCTACCTTTTTGTTCTATTTAGGACCTCAGTGGATTAGAAGATGCCTGTTCACATTTATTAGGGCAGATCTTCTTCACTCAGTTTACTGATTCAAGTACTAATCTCTTATGGAAAGATCCTCACAGACACACTCATAAATAATGTCTTACCAGCTCCCTGGGTATTCCTTAGGTGAATAAAGTTAACACAAAAAAATTAAATATTTCATGAAAAAGATAAGGACTAGATAAAGAACAAAAAGATTAATGCATATTTTATTTTTAGGTTTTTTTTTTTTTTTTTTGTTTGTTTTGAGATGGAGTTTTGCTCTTGTTGCCCAGGCTAGAGTGCAATGGCATGATCTCTGGCTCACCACAACCTCCGCCTCCTGGGTTCAAGTGATTCTCCTGCCTCAGCCTCCTGAGCAGCTGAGATTACAGGCCACCACACCCAGCTAAATTTTGTATTTTTAGTAGAGATGGGGTTTCTCCACGTTGGTCAGGGTGATCTCAAACTCCCAACCTCAGGTGATCCACCTGCCTTGGCCTCCCAAAGTGCTGGGATTACAAGCGTGAGCCACCGCACCTGGCTATTTTTAGTTTAAAGCATAAATACAACTCTTACACCTTACCTTCCAGTGGTGGTAATTCTAGCTGAGTGTTATTTTTTAAGCTCACAATTAAATTACTTATTTCCATTTTAGCAATGGACTACAAAAGGTTAGTCTATCTTTCAGTAATTTATTAGAAAAAAAATCACCATTTTATTATTGAACCCTTGGCAACATTAAATTGAGCATTAATGCACTCCACCTCAATCTATCCTGGAGTAAAAAATAAGCCACTTTTAGAGGCCAACTCTATAAATGCGTTTCACAAAAGCCTAGTCATCCCTAAGTTTCCCCTTTATTGTTCCAGAGCCAGTCCCCAACAAATGCGTGGAGA
>NW_022097804.1:0-26132 GCF_006542625.1 Nomascus leucogenys
GCTAAGAGGCCTATAGTGGAAAAGGAATATTTTCAAATAAAAACTGCACAGAAGAAATCTGTGAAACTTCTTACTGTTCTGTGCATTCAACTAACAGAGTTGAACCTCATTTTTGATTGAGCAGTTCTGAAACACTCTTTCTGTAAAATACAAGTGGATTCAGGGCGCTAAGAGGCTATAGTGGAAAAAGGAAATTTCACATAAAACTACACAGAAGCTATCTGTGAAACTTCTCTTCTGTGCATTCAACTAACGGAGTTGAACCTTACTTTTGATTGAGCAGTTCTGAAACACTCTTTCTGTAGAAAATGCAAGTGGACTTCGGCGCTAAGAGGCCTATAGCAGAAAAAGTAATACTTCAAATAAACTACACAGAAGCATTCTGTGAAACTTCTTCTGTTCTGTGCATTCAACTAACAGATTGAACCTTACTTTTGATTGAGCAGTTCTGAAACACTCTTTCTTAGAAAATGCAAGTGGACATTCAGGGCGCTAAGAGGCCTATAGTGGAAAAGGAATATTTTCAAATAAAAACTGCACAGAAGAAATCTGTGAAACTTCTTACTGTTCTGTGCATTCAACTAACAGAGTTGAACCTCAGTTTTGATTGAGCAGTTCTGAAACACTCTTTCTGTAGAAAATACAAGTGGACGTTCAGGGCGACAAGAGGTCTGTAGTGGAAAAAGGAATATTTTCAAATAAAAAACTGCACAGAAGCAATCTGCAAAACTTCTTTCTGTTCTGTGCACTCAACTAACATAGTTGAACGGTAGTTTTTATTGAGCAGTTCTGAAACACACTTTCTGTAGAAAATGCAAGTGGACATACAGGGCGCTGGGAGGCCTATAGTGGGAAAATGTATATGTTCAAACAAAAACTACACAGAAGCAATCTTTGAAACTTCTTTCTGTTCTGTGCATTCAACTAACAGAGTTGAACCTTACTTTTGATTGAGCAGTTCTGAAACACTCTTTCTGTAGAAAATGCAAGTGGACCTTCGGAGCGCTAAGAGGCCTAGAGCGGAAAAAGTAATATCTTCAAATTAAAACTACACAGAAGCATTCTGTGAAACTAATTTCTGTTCCTTGCATTCAACTAACAGAGTTAAACCTTAATTTTGATTGAGCAGTTCTGAAACACCCTTTCTGTAGAAAATGCAATTGGACATTCAGGGCGCTAAGAGGCCTATGGTGGAAAAAGGAATACCTTCAAATAAAAACTACACAGAAGCAATCTGGGAAACATCTTACAGTTCTGTTCTTTAAACTAACACAGTTGAACCTTAATTTTCATTGAACAGTTCGGAAACGCTCTTTCTGTAGAAAATGCAAGTGGACATTCATGGCGCTAAGAGGCCTATAGTGGAAAAGGGAATATCTTCATACAAAAACTACAACGAAGCAATCTGTGAAACTTCTTTCTGTTCTGTGCATTCAACTAACAGTGTTGAACCTTAGTTTTGATTGAGCAGTTCTGAAACACTCTTTTTGTAGAAAATAGAAGTGGACATTCAGGGCGCTAAGAGGCTTACGGTGGAAAAAGGAATACCTTCAAATACAAACTACACAGAAACATTCTGTGAAACTTCTTTCTGTTCTTTACATTCATCCAGCAGAGTTGAACCTTACTTTTGATAAAGCACTTCTGAAACACCCTTTCTATAGAAAATGCAATTGGACATTCAGGGAGCTAAGAGGCCTATAGTGGAAAAAGGAATATTTTCAAATAAAAACTGCACAGAAGCAATCAGCGAAACTTGTTACTGTTCTGTGCATTCAACTAACATATTTGAACGATAGTTTTATTGAGCAGTTCTGAAACACACTTTCTGTAGAAAATGCAAGTGGACCTTCGGAGCGCTAAGAGGCCTATAGCGGAAAAAGTAATACCTTCAAATAAAAACTACACAGAAGCATTCTGTGAAACTTCTTTCTGTTCTGTGCATTCAACTAACAGAGTTGAAACTTTGTTATTATTGAGCAGTTCTGAAACACTCTTTCTGTTGAAAATGCAAGTGAAAATTCAGGGCGCTATGAGGCCTATAGCGGAAAAATGAATATGTTCAAATAAAAACTACACAGAAGCAATCTGTGAAACTTCTTAATGTTCTGTGCATTCAACTAACAGAGTTGAACCTTAGGTTATATTGAGCAGTTATGAAACACTCTTTCTGCAGAAAATGCAAGTGAACATTCAGGGTGATAAGAGGCCTATAGTTGAAAAAGTTATATGTTCAAATAAAAACTACAAAGAAGCTATCTGTGAAACTTCTTACAGTTCTGTGCATTCAACTAACAGAGTTCAACCTTACTTTTGATTGAGTAGTTCTGAAACACACTTTCTGTAGAAAATGCAAGTGGATATTCGGAGCGATAAGTGGCCTATCGCGGAAAAAGGAATATCTTCAAATAAAAACTACACAGAAGCATTCTGTGAAACTTCTTTCTGTTCTGTTCATTCAACTAACAGAGTTGAACCTTACTTTGATTGACCAGTTCTGAAACACTCTTTCTGTAGAAAATGGAATTGGACATTCAGGGCGCTAAGAGGCCTATAGTGGAAAAGGAATATTTTCTAATAAAAACAGCGCAGAAGAAATCTGTGAAAATTCTAACTGTTCTGTGCATTCAACTAACAGATTTGAACCTCAGATTTGATTGAGCAGTTCTGAAACACTCTTTCTGTAGAAAATACAAGTGGACATTCAGGGCGCTAAGAGGACTATAGTGGAAAAGGAAAAAGTTCACATAAAAACTACACAGAAGCTATCTGTGAAACTTCTCTCTGTTCTGTGCATTCAACTAACGGACTTGAACCTTACTTTTGATTGAGAAGTTCTGAAACACTCTTTCTGTAGAAAATGCAAGTGGACCTTCGCAGCGCTAAGAGGCCTATAGCGGAAAAAGTAATACCTTCCAATACAAACTACACAGAAGCATTCTGTGAAACTTCTTTCTGTTCTTTGCATTCATCTAACACAGTTGAACCTTACTTTTGATTGAGCACTTCTGAAACACCCTTTCTATAGAAAATGCAATTGGACATTCAGGGAGCTAAGAGGCCTATACTGGAAAAAGGAATATTTTCAAATAAAAACTGCACAGAAGCAATCTGCGAAAGTTCTTACTGTTCTGTGAATTCAACTAACATAGTTGAACGGTACTTTTTATTGGGCAGTTCTGAAACACTCTTTCTGTAGAAAATGAAAGTGGACATTCAGTGCGCTGAGAGGCCTATAGTGGGAAAAGGAATATCTTCAAATAAAAACCACCCAGAAGCAATCTGTGAAAGTTCTTACTGTTCTGTGCATTCAACTAACAGAGTTGAACATTAGTTATTATTGAGCAGTTGTGAAACACACTTTCTGTAGAAAATGCAAGTGAACATTCAGTACGCTAAGAGGCCTATAGCCGAATAATGAATATGTTCAAATAAAAACTACACAGAAGCAATCTGTGAAACTTCTTACTGTTCTGTGCATTCAACATAGAGAGTTGAACCTTAGTTTATATTGAGCAGATATGAAACATTCTTTCTGCAGAAAATGCAAGTGAACATTCAGGGCGCTAAAAGGACTATAGTTGAAAAAGGTATATGTTCAAATAAAAACTACAAAGAAGCTATCAGTGAAACTTCTTACAGTTCTGTGCATTCAACTAACAGAGTTCAACCTTACTTTTGATTGAGCAGTTCTGAAACACCCATTCTGTAGAAAATGCAAGTGGACATTCAGGGCGCTAAGAGGCCTATGGTGGAAAAAGGAATACCTTCAAATAAAAACTACAGAGAAGCAATCTGTGAAACTTCTTACGGTTCTGTTCTTTAAACTAACACAGTTGTACCTTAATTTTGATTGTACAGTTCTGAAACACACTTTCTGTAGAAAATGCAAGTGGACATTCATGGCGCTAAGAGGCCTATAGCAGAAAAGGGAATATCTTCAAACAAAAACTACAAAGAAGCAATCTGTGAAACTTCTTTCTGTTCTGTGCATTCAACTAATGGAGTTGAACCTTAGTTTTCATTGAGCAATTCTGAAACACTCTTTCTGTAGAAAATACAAGTGGACATTCAGGGCGCTATGGGGCCTATAGTGGAAAAAGGAATAAGTTCAAATAAAAACTACACAGAAGATATCTGAGAAACTTCTCTCTGTTCTGTGCATTCAAGTAACAGAGTTCAACCTTACTTTTGATTGAGCAGTTCTGAAACACTCTTTCTGTAGAAAATGCAAGTGGACATTCATGGCGCTAAGAGGCCCATAGTAGAAAAAGGAATATCTTCAAACAAAAACTACACAGAAGCAATCTGTGAAACTTCTTTCTGTTCTGTGCATTCAACTAACAGAGTTGAACCTTACTTTTGATTGAGCAGTTCTGAAACACTCTTTCTATAGAAAATGCAAGTGGACCTTCGGAGCGCAAAGAGGCCTATAGCGGAAAAAGTAATATCTTCAAATAAAAACTACACAGAAGCATTCTGTGAAACTTCTTTCTGTTCTGTGCATTCAACTAACAGAGTTGAACCTTACTTTTGATTGAGCAGTTCTGAAACACTCTTTCTGTAGAAAATGCAAGTAGACATTCGGAGCGCTAAGAGGCCTATAGCGGAAAAATGAATATGTTCAAATAAAAACTACACTGAAGCAATCTGTGAAACTGCTTACTGATCTGTGCATTCAACTAACAGAGTTGAACCTTAGTTTATATTGAGCAGTTATGAAACACTTTTTCTGCAGAAAATGCAAGTGAAAATTCAGGGCACTAAGAGGCCTATAGTTGAAAAAGGTATATGTTCAAATAAAAACTACAAAGAAGCTATCTGTGAAACTTCTTACAGTTCTGTGCATTCAACTAACAGAGTTCAACCTTACTTTTGATTGAGCAGTTCTGAAACACTCTTTCTGTAGAAAATGCAATTGGACCTTCGGAGCGCTAAGAGGCCTACAGCGGAAAAATAATGTCTTCAAATAAAAACTACACAGAAGCATTCTGTGAAACTTCTTTCTGTTCTGTGCATTCAACTAACAGAGTTTAACCTTACTTTTGATTGAGCAGTTCTGAAACCCTATTTCTGTAAAAAAGGCAATTGGACATTCGGGGCGCTAAGAGGCCTATAGTGGAAAAGGAATATTTTCAAATAAAAACTGCACAGAAGAAATCTGTGAAACTTCTTACTGTTCTGTGCATTCTACTAACAGAGTTGAACCTCAGTTTTGATTGAGCAGTTCTGAAACACTCTTTCTGTAGAAAATACAAGTGGACATTCAGGGCGCTAAGAGGACTATAGTGGAAAAAGGAAAAAGTTCACATAAAAACTACACAGAAGCTATCTGTGAAACTTCTCTCTCTTCTGTGCATTCAACTAACGGAGTTGAACCTTACTTTTGATTGAGAAGTTCTGAAACACTCTTTCTGTAGAAAATGCAAGTGGACCTTCGGAGCGTTAAGAGGCCTACAGCGGAAAAAGTAATACCTTCAAATACAAACTACACAGAATCATTCTGTGAAACTGCTTTGTGTTCTTTGCATTCATCTAACAGAGTTGAACCTTTCTTTTGATTGAGCACTTCTGAAACACCCTTTCTATAGAAAATGCAATTGGACATTCAGGGAGCTAAGAGGCCTATGGTGGAAAAAGGAATATTTTCAAATAAAAACTGCACAGAAGCAATCTGCGAAACTTCTTACTGTTCTGTGCATTCAACTAGCATAGTTGAACGGTAGTTTTTATTGGGCAGTTCTGAAACACTCTTTCTGTAGAAAATGCAAGTGGACATTCAGGGCGCTGAGAGGCCTATAGTGGGAAAAGGAATACCTTCAAATAAAAACCACACAGAAGCAATCTGTGAATCTTCTTACTGTTCTGTGCATTCAACTAACATAGTTGAACCTTAGTTATTATTGAGCAGTTCAGAAACACTCTTTCTGTAGGAAATGCAACTGAACATTTAGGACGCTGTGAGGCCTATAGCGGAAATATTAATATGTTCAAATGAAAACTACACAGAAGCAATCTGTGAAACTTCTTACTGTTGTGTGCATTCAACTAACAGAGTTGAACCTTAGTTTATATTGAGCAGTTATGAAACACTCTTTCTGCAGGGAATGCAGGTGAACATTCATGGCGCTAAGGGGCCTATGGTTGAAAAAGGTATATGTTCAAATAGAAACTACAAAGAAGCTATCTGTGAAATTTCTTACAGTTCTGTTCATTCAACTAACAGAGTTCAGCCTTACTTTTGATTGAGCAGTTCTGAAAAATCCTTTCTGTAGAAAATGCAAGTGGACATTCAGGGCGCTAAGAGGCCTATGGTGGAAAATGGAATACCTTCAAATAAAAACTACACAGAAGCAATCTGTGAAACTTCTTACGGTTCTGTTCTTTAAACTAACACAGTAGAACCTTAATTTTGATTGAACAGTTCTGAAACACTCTTTCTGTAGAAAATGCCAGTGGACATTCATGGCGCTAAGAGGCCTATAGCGGAAAAGGGAATATCTACAAATAAAAACTACAAAGAAGCAATCTGAGAAACTTCCTTCTGTTCTGTGCATTCAACTAACAGAGTTGAACCTTAGTTTTGATTGAGCAGTTCTGAAACACTCTTTCTGTAGAAAATACAAGTGGACATTCAGGGCGCTAAGAGGCCTATAGTGGAAAAAGGAATAAGTTCAAATAAAAACTACACAGAAGATATCTGAGAAACTTCTCTCTGTTCTGTGCATTCAACTAACAGAGTTGAACCTTAGTTTTGATTGAGCAGTTCTGAAACACTCTTTCTGTAGAAAATGCAAGTGGACATTCATGGCGCTTAGAGGCCCATAGTAGAAAAAGAATATCTTCAAACAAAAACTACACAGAAGCAATCTGTGAAACTTCATTCTGTTCTGTGCATTCAACTAACAGAGTTGAACCTTACTTTTGATTGAGCAGTTCTGAAACACTCTTTCTGTAGAAAATGCAAGTGGACCTTCGGTGCGCTAAGAGGCCTACAGCGGAAAAAGTAATATCTTCAAATAAAAACTACACAGAAGCATTCTGTGAAACTTCCTTCTGTTCTGTGCATTCAACCAACAGAATTTAACCTTACTTTTGATTGAGCAGTTCTGAAACACCCTTTCTGTAGAAAATGCAAGTGGACATTCAGGGCGCTAAGAGGCCTATAGTGGAATAAGGAATAAGTTCAAATAAAAACTACACAGAAGATATCTGTGAAACTTCTCTCTGTTCTGTGCACTCAACTAACAGTGTTGAAACTTAGTTTTGATTGAACAGTTCTGAAACACTCTTTCTGTAGAAAATGCAAGTGGACATTCATGGCGCTAAGAGGCCCATATTAGAAAAAGGAATATCTTCAAACAAAAACTACACAGAAGCAATCTGTGAAACTTCTTTCTGATCTGTGCATTCAACTAACAGAGTTGAACCTTACTTTTGATTGAGCACTTCTGAAACACTCTTTCTGTAGAAAATGCAAGTGGACCTTCGGAGCGCTAAGAGGCATATAGCGGAAAAAGTAATATCTTCAAATAAAAACTACACAGTAGAATTCTGTGAAACTTCTTTCTCTTCTGTGAATTCAACTAACAGAGTTTAACCTTACTTTTGATTGAGCAGTTCTGAAACACTCTTTCTCTAGAAAATGCAATTGGGCATTCAGGGCGCTAAGAGGCCTATAGTGGAAAAGAAATATTTTCAAATAAAAACTGCACAGAAGAAATCTGTGAAACTTCTTACTGTTCTGTACATTCAACTAACAGAGTTGAACCTCAGTTTTGATTTAGCAGTTCTGAAACACTCTTTCTGTAGAAAATACAAGTGGACATTCAGTGCGCTAAGATGACTATAGTGGAAAAAAAAAAACGTTCACATAAAAACTACACAGAAGCCATCTGTGAAACTTCTCTCTGTTCTGTGAATTCAACTAACGGAGTTGAACCTTACTTTTGATTGAGCAGTTCTGAAACACTCTTTCTGTAGAAAATGCAAGTGGACCTTCGGAGCGCTAAGAGGCCTATAGCGGAAAAAGTAATACCTTCAAATACAAACTACACAGAAGCATTCTGTGAAACTTCTTTCTGTTCTTTTCATTCATCTAACAGAGTTGAACCTTACTTTTGATTGAGCACTTCTGAAACACCCTTTCTATAGAAAATGCAATTGGACATTCAGGGCGCTAAGAGGCCTATAGTGGAAAACGAATATTTTCAAATTAAAACTGCACAGAAGAAATCTGTGAAACTTCCTACTGTTCTGTGCATTCAACTAACAGAGTTGAACCTCAGTTTTGATTGAGCAGTTCTGTAACACTCTTTCTGTAGAAAATACAAGTGGACATTAAGGGCGCTAGGAGGACTTTAGTGGAAAAAGGAAAAAGTTCACATAAAAACTACACAGAAGCTATCTGTGAAACTTCTCCCTGTTCTGTGCATTCAACTAACGGAGTTGAACCTTACTTTTGATTGAGCAGTTCTGAAACAATCTTTCTGTAGAAAATGCAAGTGGACCTTCGGAGCGCTAGGAGGCCTATAGCGGAAAAAGGAATACCTTCAAATACAAACTACACAGAACAATTCTGTGAAACTTCTTTCTGTTCTTTGCATTCATCTAACAGAGTTGAACCTTACTTTTGTTTGAGCACTTCTGAAACACCCTTTCTATAGAAAATGCAATTGGACATTCAGGGAGCTAAGAGGCCCATAGTGGAAAAAGGAATATTTTCAAATAAAAACTGCACAGAAGCAATCTGCGAAACTTCTTACTGTTCTGTGCATTCAACTAACGAAGTTGAACGGTAGTTTTTATTGAGCAGTTCTGAAACTCTCTTTCTGTAGAAAATGCAAGTGGACATTCAGTGCGCTGAGAGGCCTATAGTCGGAAAAGGAATATCTTCAAATAAAAACCACACAGAAGCAATCTGTGAAACTTCTTACGGTTCTGTTCTTTAAACTAACACAGTTGAACCTTAATTTTGATTGAACAGTTCTGAAACACTCTTTCTGTAGAAAATGCAAGTGAACATTCAGGGCGCTAAGAGTCCTATAGCGGAAAAATGAATATGTTCAAATAAAAACTACACAGAAGCAATCTGTGAAACTTCTTACTGTTCTGTGCATTCAACTAACAGAGTTGAACCTTAGTTTATATTGAGCACTTATGAAACACTCTTTCTGCAGAAAATGCAAGTGAACATTCAGGGCGCTAAGAGGCCTATAGTTGAAAAAGTTATATGTTCAAATAAAAACTACAAAGAAGCTATCTGAGAAACTTTTACAATTATGTGCATTCAACTAACAGAGTTCAACCTTACTTTTGATTGAGCAGTTCTGAAACACCCTTTCTGTAGAAAATGCAAGTGGACATTCAGGGCGCTAAGAGGCCTATGGTGGAAAAAGGAATACCTTCAATTAAAAACTACACAGAAGCAATCTGTGAAACTTCTCTCTGTTCTGTACATTCAACTAACGGAATTGAACCTTACTTTTGATTGAGCAGTTCTGAAACACTCTTTCTGTAGAAAATGCATGTGGACCTTCGGAGCGCTAAGAGGCCTATAGCGGAAAAAGTAACACCTTCAAATACAAACTACACAGAAGCATTCTGTGAAACTTCTTTCTGTTCTTTGCATTCGTCTAACAGAGTTGAACATTACTTTTGATTGAGCACGTCTGAAACACCCTTTCCATAGAAAATGCAATTGGACATTCAGGGAGATAAGAGGCCTATAGTGGAAAAAGGAATATTTCCAAATAAAAACTGCTCAGAAGCAATCTGCGAAACTTCTTACTGTTCTGTGCATTCAACTAACATATTTGAACGGTAGTTTTTATTGAGCAGTTCTGAAACACTCTTTCTGTAGAAAATGCAAGTGGACATTCTGGGTGCTGAGAGGCCTATAGTGCGAAAAGGAATATCTTCAAATAAAAACCACACAGAAGCAATCTGTGAAACTTCTTACTGTTCTGTGCATTCAAACAACAGTGTTGAACCTTACTTATTATTGAGCAGTTCTGAAACACTCTTTCTGTAGAAAATGGAAGTGAACATTCAGGGCGCTAAGAGGCCTATAGCGGAAAAATGAATATGTTCAATTAAAAACTACACAGAAGCAATCTGTGAAACTTCTTACTGTTCTTTGCATTCAACTAACAGAGTTGAACATTAGTTTTGGTTGAGCAGTTCTGAAACACACTTTCTGTAGAAAATGCAAGTGGACATTCATGGCGCTAAGAGGCCCATAGTAGAAAAAGGAATATCTTCCAATAAAAACTACACAGAAGCAATCTGTGAAACTTCTTTCTGTTCTGTGAATCCAACTAACAGAGTTCAGCCTTACTTTTGATTGACCAGTTCTGAAACACTCTTTCTGTAGAAAATTCAAGTGGACCTTCGGAGCGCTAAGAGTCCTATAGCGGAAAAAGTAATACTTTCAAATAAAAACTACACAGAAGCATTCTGTGAAACTTCTTTCTGTTCTGTGCATTCAACTAACAGAGTTGAACCTTAGTTATTATTGAGCAGTTCTGAAACACTGTTTCTGTAGAAAATGCAAGTGAAATTTCAGGGCGATAAGAGGCCTATAGCGGAAAAATGAATGTGTTCAAATAAAACTACACAGAAGCAATCTGTGAAACTTCTTACTGTTCTGTGCATTCAACTAACAGAGTTGAACCTTAGTTTATATTGAGCAGTTATGAAACACTCTTTCTGCAGAAAATGCAAGTGAACATTCAGGGTTCTAAGAGGCCTATACTTGAAAAAGGTATATGTTCAAATAAATACTACAAAGAAGCTATCTGTGAAACTTCTTACAGTTCTTTGCATTCAACTAACAGAGTTCAACCTTACTTTGATTGAGCAGTTCTGAAACACCCTTTCTGTAGTAAATTCAAGTGGACATTCAGGGCGCTAAGAAGCCTATGGTGGAAAAAAGAATGCCTTCAAATAAAAACTACACAGAAGCAATCTGTGAAACATCTTACGGTTCTGTTCTTTAAACTAACACAGTTGAACCTTAACTTAGATTGAACAGTTCTGAAACACTCTTTCTGTAGAAAATGCAAGTGGACCTTCGGAGCGCTAAGAGGCCTATAGCGGAAAAAGTAATGTCTTCAAATAAAAACTACACAGAAGCATTCTGTGAAACTTCTTTCTGTTCTGTTCATTCAACTAACAGAGTTTAACCTTACTTTTGATTGAGCAGTTCTGAAACACTCTTTCGGTAGAAAATGCAATTGGACATTCAGGGCGCTAAGAGGCCTATAGTGGAAAAGGAATATTTTCAAATAAAAACTGCACAGAAGAAATCTGTGAAACTTCTTACTGTTCTGTGCATTCAACTAACAGAGTTGAACCTAGTTTTTATTGAGCAGTTCTGAAACCCTCTTTCTGTAGAAAATCAAGTGGACATTCAGGGCGCTAAGAGGACTATAATGGAAAAGGAAAAATTCAAAAAAACTACAAAAACATCTGTGAAACTTCTCTGTTCTGTGCATTCAACTAACGAGTTGAACTTATTTTGATTGAGCAGTTCTGAAACTCTTTCTGTAGAAATCAAGTGGACTTCGGGCGCTAAGAGGCCTAAGCGGAAAAAGAATATTCAAATAAAACTACACAGAAGATTCTGTGAAACTTCTTCTGTTTTTGCATTCACTAAAGAGTTGAACCTTATTTGATTGAGCAGTTCTGAAACACCTTTCTGTAGAAAATGCAATGGACATTCAGGGCGCTAAGAGGTCCATAGTGGAAAAAGGAATATCTTCAAAAAAAACTATACAGAAGCAATCTGTGAAACTTCTTTCTGTTCTGTGCATTCAACTAACAGAGTTGAACCTTATTTTGATTGAGCAGTTCTGAAACACTCTTTCTGTAGAAAATGCAGTGGACCTTCGGAGCGCTAAGAGGCCTACAGCGGAAAAAGAATATCTTCAAAAAAAACTACACAGAAGCATTCTGTGAAACTTCTTTCTGTTCTTGCATTCAACTAACAGAGTTTAACTTACTTTTGATTGAGCAGTTCTGAAACACTCTTTCTGTAGAAAATGCAAGTGGACATTCAGGGCGCTAAGAGGCCTATAGTGGAAAAGGAATATTTTCAAATAAAAACTGCACAGAAGAAATCTGTGAAACTTCTTACTGTTCTGTGCATTCAACTAACAGAGTTGAACCTCAATTTTGATTGAGCAGTTCTGAAACACTCTTTCTGTAGAAAATACAAGTGGACATTCAGGGCGCTAAGAGGACTATAGTGGAAAAAGGAAAAGTTCACATAAAACTACACAGAAGCTATCTGTGAAACTTCTCTCTGTTCTGTGCATTCAAATAACGGAGTTGAACCTTACTTTTGATTGAGAAGTTCTGAAACACTCTTTCTGTAGAAAATGCAAGTGGACCTTCGGAGCGCTAAGAGGCCTATAGCGGAAAAAGTAATACCTTCAAATACAAACTACACAGAAGCATTCTGTGAAACTTCTTTCTGTTCTGTGCATTCAACTAACAGAGTTTAACCTTAATTTTGATTGAGCAGTTCTGAAACACTCTTTCTGTAGAAAATGCAATTGGACATTCAGGGCGCTATGCGGCCTATAGTGGAAAAGGAATATTTTCAAATAAAAACTGCACAGAAGAAATCTGTGAAACTTCTTACTGTTCTGTGCATTCAACTAACAGAGTTGAACCTCAGTTTTGATTGAGCAGTTCTGAAACACTCTTTCTGTAGAAAATACAAGTGGACATTCAAGGCGCTAAGAGGACTATAGTGGAAAAAAGAAAAAGTTCACATAAAAACTACACAGAATCTATCTGTGAAACTTCTGTCTGTTCTGTGCATTCAACTAACGGACTTGAACCTTACTTTTGATTGAGGAGTTCTGAAACACTCTTTCTGTAGAAAATGCAAGTGGACCTTCGGAGCGCTAAGAGGCCTATAGCGGAAAAAGGAATACTTTCAAATACAAACTACACAGAAGGATTCTGTGAAACTTCTTTCTGTTCTTTGCATTCATCTAACAGAGTTGAACCTTACTTTTGATTGAGCACTTCTGAAACACCCTTTCTATAGAAAATGCAATTGGACATTCAGGGAGCTAAGAGGCCTATACTGGAAAAAGGAATATTTTCAAATAAAAACTGCACAGAAGCAATCTGCGAAACTTCTTACTGTTCTGTGCATTCAACTAACAGAGTTGAACCTTAGTTATTATTGAGCAGTTCTGAAACACTCTTTCTGTAGAAAATGCAAGTGAACATTCAGGGCGCTAAGAGGCCTATAGCGGAAAAATGAATATGTTCAAATAAAAACTACACAGAAGAAATCTGTGAAACTTCTTACTGTTCTGTGCATTCAACTAACAGAGTTGAACCTTAGTTTATATTGAGAAGTAATGAAACACTCTTTCTGCAGAAAATGCATGTGAACATTCAGGGCGCTAAGAGGCCTATAGTTGAGAAAGGTATATGTTCAAATAAAAACTACAAAGAAGCTATCTGTGAAACATCTTACAGTTCTGTGCATTCAACTGACAGAGTTCAACCTTACATTTGATTGAGCAGTTCTGAAACACCCTTTCTGTAGAAAATGCAAGTGGACATTCAGGGCGCTAAGAGGCCTATGGTGGAAAAAGGAACACCTTCAAATAAAAATTACACAGAAGCAATCTGTGAAACTTCTTACGGTTCTGTTCTTTAAACTAACACAGTTGAACCTTAATTTTGATTGAACAGTTCTGAAACACTCTTTCTGTAGAAAATGCAAGTGGACATTCATGGCTCTAAGAGGCCTATAGTGGACAAGGGAATATCTTCAAACAAAAACTACAAAGAAGCAATCTGTGAAACTTCTTTCTGTTCTGTGCTTTCAACTAACAGAGTTGAACCTTAGTTTTGATTGAGCAGTTCTGAAACACTCTTTCTGTAGAAAATACAAGTGGACATTCAGGGCGCTAAGAGGCCTATAGTGGAAAAAGGAATAGGTTCAAATAAAAACTACACAGAAGATATCTGTGAAACTTCTCTCTGTTCTGTGCATTCAACTAACAGAGTTGAACCTTAGTTTGGATTGAGCAGTTCTGAAACACTCTTTCTGTAGAAAATGCAAGTGGACATTCATGGCGCTAAGAGGCCCATAGTAGAAAAAGGAATATCTTCAAACAAAAACTATACAGAAGCAATCTGTGAAACTTCTTTCTGTTCTGTGCATTCAACTAACAGAGTTGAACCTTACTTTTGATTGAGCAGTTCTGAAACACTCTTTCTGTAGAAAATGGACGTGGACCTTCGGAGCGCTAAGAGGCCTACAGCGGAAAAAGTAATATCTTCAAATAAAAACTACACAGAAGCATTCTGTGAAACTTCTTTCTGTTCATTGCATTCAACTAACAGAGTTTAACTTTACTTTTGATTGAGCAGTTCTGAAACACTCTTTCTGTAGAAAATGCAAGTGGACATTCAGGGCGCTAAGAGGCCTATAGTGGAAAAGGAATATTTTCAAATAAAAACTGCACAGAAGAAATCTGTGAAACTTCTTACTGTTCTGTGCATTCAACTAACAGAGTTGAACCTCAATTTTGATTGAGCAGTTCTGAAACACTCTTTCTGTAGAAAATACAAGTGGACATTCAGGGCGCTAAGAGGACTATAGTGGAAAAAGGAAAAAGTTCACATAAAAACTACACAGAAGCTATCTGTGAAACTTCTCTCTGTTCTGTGCATTCAAATAACGGAGTTGAACCTTACTTTTGATTGAGAAGTTCTGAAACACTCTTTCTGTAGAAAATGCAAGTGGACCTTCGGAGCGCTAAGAGGCCTATAGCGGAAAAAGTAATACCTTCAAATACAAACTACACAGAAGCATTCTGTGAAACTTCTTTCTGTTCTGTGCATTCAACTAACAGAGTTTAACCTTAATTTTGATTGAGCAGTTCTGAAACACTCTTTCTGTAGAAAATGCAATTGGACATTCAGGGCGCTATGCGGCCTATAGTGGAAAAGGAATATTTTCAAATAAAAACTGCACAGAAGAAATCTGTGAAACTTCTTACTGTTCTGTGCATTCAACTAACAGAGTTGAACCTCAGTTTTGATTGAGCAGTTCTGAAACACTCTTTCTGTAGAAAATACAAGTGGACATTCAAGGCGCTAAGAGGACTATAGTGGAAAAAAGAAAAAGTTCACATAAAAACTACACAGAATCTATCTGTGAAACTTCTGTCTGTTCTGTGCATTCAACTAAGGACTTGAACCTTACTTTTGATTGAGGAGTTCTGAAACACTCTTTCTGTAGAAAATGCAAGTGGACCTTCGGAGCGCTAAGAGGCCTATAGCGGAAAAAGGAATACTTTCAAATACAAACTACACAGAAGGATTCTGTGAAACTTCTTTCTGTTCTTTGCATTCATCTAACAGAGTTGAACCTTACTTTTGATTGAGCACTTCTGAAACACCCTTTCTATAGAAAATGCAATTGGACATTCAGGGAGCTAAGAGGCCTATACTGGAAAAAGGAATATTTTCAAATAAAAACTGCACAGAAGCAATCTGCGAAACTTCTTACTGTTCTGTGCATTCAACTAACAGAGTTGAACCTTAGTTATTATTGAGCAGTTCTGAAACACTCTTTCTGTAGAAAATGCAAGTGAACATTCAGGGCGCTAAGAGGCCTATAGCGGAAAAATGAATATGTTCAAATAAAAACTACACAGAAGAAATCTGTGAAACTTCTTACTGTTCTGTGCATTCAACTAACAGAGTTGAACCTTAGTTTATATTGAGAAGTAATGAAACACTCTTTCTGCAGAAAATGCATGTGAACATTCAGGGCGCTAAGAGGCCTATAGTTGAGAAAGGTATATGTTCAAATAAAAACTACAAAGAAGCTATCTGTGAAACATCTTACAGTTCTGTGCATTCAACTGACAGAGTTCAACCTTACATTTGATTGAGCAGTTCTGAAACACCCTTTCTGTAGAAAATGCAAGTGGACATTCAGGGCGCTAAGAGGCCTATGGTGGAAAAAGGAACACCTTCAAATAAAAATTACACAGAAGCAATCTGTGAAACTTCTTACGGTTCTGTTCTTTAAACTAACACAGTTGAACCTTAATTTTGATTGAACAGTTCTGAAACACTCTTTCTGTAGAAAATGCAAGTGGACATTCATGGCTCTAAGAGGCCTATAGTGGACAAGGGAATATCTTCAAACAAAAACTACAAAGAAGCAATCTGTGAAACTTCTTTCTGTTCTGTGCTTTCAACTAACAGAGTTGAACCTTAGTTTTGATTGAGCAGTTCTGAAACACTCTTTCTGTAGAAAATACAAGTGGACATTCAGGGCGCTAAGAGGCCTATAGTGGAAAAAGGAATAGGTTCAAATAAAAACTACACAGAAGATATCTGTGAAACTTCTCTCTGTTCTGTGCATTCAACTAACAGAGTTGAACCTTAGTTTGGATTGAGCAGTTCTGAAACACTCTTTCTGTAGAAAATGCAAGTGGACATTCATGGCGCTAAGAGGCCCATAGTAGAAAAAGGAATATCTTCAAACAAAAACTATACAGAAGCAATCTGTGAAACTTCTTTCTGTTCTGTGCATTCAACTAACAGAGTTGAACCTTACTTTTGATTGAGCAGTTCTGAAACACTCTTTCTGTAGAAAATGGACGTGGACCTTCGGAGCGCTAAGAGGCCTACAGCGGAAAAAGTAATATCTTCAAATAAAAACTACACAGAAGCATTCTGTGAAACTTCTTTCTGTTCATTGCATTCAACTAACAGAGTTTAACTTTACTTTTGATTGAGCAGTTCTGAAACACTCTTTCTGTAGAAAATGCAAGTGGACATTCAGGGCGCTAAGAGGCCTATAGTGGAAAAGGAATATTTTCAAATAAAAACTGCACAGAAGAAATCTGTGAAACTTCTTACTGTTCTGTGCATTCAACTAACAGAGTTGAACCTCAATTTTGATTGAGCAGTTCTGAAACACTCTTTCTGTAGAAAATACAAGTGGACATTCAGGGCGCTAAGAGGACTATAGTGGAAAAAGGAAAAAGTTCACATAAAAACTACACAGAAGCTATCTGTGAAACTTCTCTCTGTTCTGTGCATTCAAATAACGGAGTTGAACCTTACTTTTGATTGAGAAGTTCTGAAACACTCTTTCTGTAGAAAATGCAAGTGGACCTTCGGAGCGCTAAGAGGCCTATAGCGGAAAAAGTAATACCTTCAAATACAAACTACACAGAAGCATTCTGTGAAACTTCTTTCTGTTCTGTGCATTCAACTAACAGAGTTTAACCTTAATTTTGATTGAGCAGTTCTGAAACACTCTTTCTGTAGAAAATGCAATTGGACATTCAGGGCGCTATGCGGCCTATAGTGGAAAAGGAATATTTTCAAATAAAAACTGCACAGAAGAAATCTGTGAAACTTCTTACTGTTCTGTGCATTCAACTAACAGAGTTGAACCTCAGTTTTGATTGAGCAGTTCTGAAACACTCTTTCTGTAGAAAATACAAGTGGACATTCAAGGCGCTAAGAGGACTATAGTGGAAAAAAGAAAAAGTTCACATAAAAACTACACAGAATCTATCTGTGAAACTTCTGTCTGTTCTGTGCATTCAACTAAGGACTTGAACCTTACTTTTGATTGAGGAGTTCTGAAACACTCTTTCTGTAGAAAATGCAAGTGGACCTTCGGAGCGCTAAGAGGCCTATAGCGGAAAAAGGAATACTTTCAAATACAAACTACACAGAAGGATTCTGTGAAACTTCTTTCTGTTCTTTGCATTCATCTAACAGAGTTGAACCTTACTTTTGATTGAGCACTTCTGAAACACCCTTTCTATAGAAAATGCAATTGGACATTCAGGGAGCTAAGAGGCCTATACTGGAAAAAGGAATATTTTCAAATAAAAACTGCACAGAAGCAATCTGCGAAACTTCTTACTGTTCTGTGCATTCAACTAACAGAGTTGAACCTTAGTTATTATTGAGCAGTTCTGAAACACTCTTTCTGTAGAAAATGCAAGTGAACATTCAGGGCGCTAAGAGGCCTATAGCGGAAAAATGAATATGTTCAAATAAAAACTACACAGAAGAAATCTGTGAAACTTCTTACTGTTCTGTGCATTCAACTAACAGAGTTGAACCTTAGTTTATATTGAGAAGTAATGAAACACTCTTTCTGCAGAAAATGCATGTGAACATTCAGGGCGCTAAGAGGCCTATAGTTGAGAAAGGTATATGTTCAAATAAAAACTACAAAGAAGCTATCTGTGAAACATCTTACAGTTCTGTGCATTCAACTGACAGAGTTCAACCTTACATTTGATTGAGCAGTTCTGAAACACCCTTTCTGTAGAAAATGCAAGTGGACATTCAGGGCGCTAAGAGGCCTATGGTGGAAAAAGGAACACCTTCAAATAAAAATTACACAGAAGCAATCTGTGAAACTTCTTACGGTTCTGTTCTTTAAACTAACACAGTTGAACCTTAATTTTGATTGAACAGTTCTGAAACACTCTTTCTGTAGAAAATGCAAGTGGACATTCATGGCTCTAAGAGGCCTATAGTGGACAAGGGAATATCTTCAAACAAAAACTACAAAGAAGCAATCTGTGAAACTTCTTTCTGTTCTGTGCTTTCAACTAACAGAGTTGAACCTTAGTTTTGATTGAGCAGTTCTGAAACACTCTTTCTGTAGAAAATACAAGTGGACATTCAGGGCGCTAAGAGGCCTATAGTGGAAAAAGGAATAGGTTCAAATAAAAACTACACAGAAGATATCTGTGAAACTTCTCTCTGTTCTGTGCATTCAACTAACAGAGTTGAACCTTAGTTTGGATTGAGCAGTTCTGAAACACTCTTTCTGTAGAAAATGCAAGTGGACATTCATGGCGCTAAGAGGCCCATAGTAGAAAAAGGAATATCTTCAAACAAAAACTATACAGAAGCAATCTGTGAAACTTCTTTCTGTTCTGTGCATTCAACTAACAGAGTTGAACCTTACTTTTGATTGAGCAGTTCTGAAACACTCTTTCTGTAGAAAATGGACGTGGACCTTCGGAGCGCTAAGAGGCCTACAGCGGAAAAAGTAATATCTTCAAATAAAAACTACACAGAAGCATTCTGTGAAACTTCTTTCTGTTCATTGCATTCAACTAACAGAGTTTAACTTTACTTTTGATTGAGCAGTTCTGAAACACTCTTTCTGTAGAAAATGCAAGTGGACATTCAGGGCGCTAAGAGGCCTATAGTGGAAAAGGAATATTTTCAAATAAAAACTGCACAGAAGAAATCTGTGAAACTTCTTACTGTTCTGTGCATTCAACTAACAGAGTTGAACCTCAATTTTGATTGAGCAGTTCTGAAACACTCTTTCTGTAGAAAATACAAGTGGACATTCAGGGCGCTAAGAGGACTATAGTGGAAAAAGGAAAAAGTTCACATAAAAACTACACAGAAGCTATCTGTGAAACTTCTCTCTGTTCTGTGCATTCAAATAACGGAGTTGAACCTTACTTTTGATTGAGAAGTTCTGAAACACTCTTTCTGTAGAAAATGCAAGTGGACCTTCGGAGCGCTAAGAGGCCTATAGCGGAAAAAGTAATACCTTCAAATACAAACTACACAGAAGCATTCTGTGAAACTTCTTTCTGTTCTGTGCATTCAACTAACAGAGTTTAACCTTAATTTTGATTGAGCAGTTCTGAAACACTCTTTCTGTAGAAAATGCAATTGGACATTCAGGGCGCTATGCGGCCTATAGTGGAAAAGGAATATTTTCAAATAAAAACTGCACAGAAGAAATCTGTGAAACTTCTTACTGTTCTGTGCATTCAACTAACAGAGTTGAACCTCAGTTTTGATTGAGCAGTTCTGAAACACTCTTTCTGTAGAAAATACAAGTGGACATTCAAGGCGCTAAGAGGACTATAGTGGAAAAAAGAAAAAGTTCACATAAAAACTACACAGAATCTATCTGTGAAACTTCTGTCTGTTCTGTGCATTCAACTAACGGACTTGAACCTTACTTTTGATTGAGGAGTTCTGAAACACTCTTTCTGTAGAAAATGCAAGTGGACCTTCGGAGCGCTAAGAGGCCTATAGCGGAAAAAGGAATACTTTCAAATACAAACTACACAGAAGGATTCTGTGAAACTTCTTTCTGTTCTTTGCATTCATCTAACAGAGTTGAACCTTACTTTTGATTGAGCACTTCTGAAACACCCTTTCTATAGAAAATGCAATTGGACATTCAGGGAGCTAAGAGGCCTATACTGGAAAAAGGAATATTTTCAAATAAAAACTGCACAGAAGCAATCTGCGAAACTTCTTACTGTTCTGTGCATTCAACTAACAGAGTTGAACCTTAGTTATTATTGAGCAGTTCTGAAACACTCTTTCTGTAGAAAATGCAAGTGAACATTCAGGGCGCTAAGAGGCCTATAGCGGAAAAATGAATATGTTCAAATAAAAACTACACAGAAGAAATCTGTGAAACTTCTTACTGTTCTGTGCATTCAACTAACAGAGTTGAACCTTAGTTTATATTGAGAAGTAATGAAACACTCTTTCTGCAGAAAATGCATGTGAACATTCAGGGCGCTAAGAGGCCTATAGTTGAGAAAGGTATATGTTCAAATAAAAACTACAAAGAAGCTATCTGTGAAACATCTTACAGTTCTGTGCATTCAACTGACAGAGTTCAACCTTACATTTGATTGAGCAGTTCTGAAACACCCTTTCTGTAGAAAATGCAAGTGGACATTCAGGGCGCTAAGAGGCCTATGGTGGAAAAAGGAACACCTTCAAATAAAAATTACACAGAAGCAATCTGTGAAACTTCTTACGGTTCTGTTCTTTAAACTAACACAGTTGAACCTTAATTTTGATTGAACAGTTCTGAAACACTCTTTCTGTAGAAAATGCAAGTGGACATTCATGGCTCTAAGAGGCCTATAGTGGACAAGGGAATATCTTCAAACAAAAACTACAAAGAAGCAATCTGTGAAACTTCTTTCTGTTCTGTGCTTTCAACTAACAGAGTTGAACCTTAGTTTTGATTGAGCAGTTCTGAAACACTCTTTCTGTAGAAAATACAAGTGGACATTCAGGGCGCTAAGAGGCCTATAGTGGAAAAAGGAATAGGTTCAAATAAAAACTACACAGAAGATATCTGTGAAACTTCTCTCTGTTCTGTGCATTCAACTAACAGAGTTGAACCTTAGTTTGGATTGAGCAGTTCTGAAACACTCTTTCTGTAGAAAATGCAAGTGGACATTCATGGCGCTAAGAGGCCCATAGTAGAAAAAGGAATATCTTCAAACAAAAACTATACAGAAGCAATCTGTGAAACTTCTTTCTGTTCTGTGCATTCAACTAACAGAGTTGAACCTTACTTTTGATTGAGCAGTTCTGAAACACTCTTTCTGTAGAAAATGGACGTGGACCTTCGGAGCGCTAAGAGGCCTACAGCGGAAAAAGTAATATCTTCAAATAAAAACTACACAGAAGCATTCTGTGAAACTTCTTTCTGTTCATTGCATTCAACTAACAGAGTTTAACTTTACTTTTGATTGAGCAGTTCTGAAACACTCTTTCTGTAGAAAATGCAAGTGGACATTCAGGGCGCTAAGAGGCCTATAGTGGAAAAGGAATATTTTCAAATAAAAACTGCACAGAAGAAATCTGTGAAACTTCTTACTGTTCTGTGCATTCAACTAACAGAGTTGAACCTCAATTTTGATTGAGCAGTTCTGAAACACTCTTTCTGTAGAAAATACAAGTGGACATTCAGGGCGCTAAGAGGACTATAGTGGAAAAAGGAAAAAGTTCACATAAAAACTACACAGAAGCTATCTGTGAAACTTCTCTCTGTTCTGTGCATTCAAATAACGGAGTTGAACCTTACTTTTGATTGAGAAGTTCTGAAACACTCTTTCTGTAGAAAATGCAAGTGGACCTTCGGAGCGCTAAGAGGCCTATAGCGGAAAAAGTAATACCTTCAAATACAAACTACACAGAAGCATTCTGTGAAACTTCTTTCTGTTCTGTGCATTCAACTAACAGAGTTTAACCTTAATTTTGATTGAGCAGTTCTGAAACACTCTTTCTGTAGAAAATGCAATTGGACATTCAGGGCGCTATGCGGCCTATAGTGGAAAAGGAATATTTTCAAATAAAAACTGCACAGAAGAAATCTGTGAAACTTCTTACTGTTCTGTGCATTCAACTAACAGAGTTGAACCTCAGTTTTGATTGAGCAGTTCTGAAACACTCTTTCTGTAGAAAATACAAGTGGACATTCAAGGCGCTAAGAGGACTTAGTGGAAAAAAGAAAAAGTTCACATAAAAACTACACAGAATCTATCTGTGAAACTTCTGTCTGTTCTGTGCATTCAACTAACGGACTTGAACCTTACTTTTGATTGAGGAGTTCTGAAACACTCTTTCTGTAGAAAATGCAAGTGGACCTTCGGAGCGCTAAGAGGCCTATAGCGGAAAAAGGAATACTTTCAAATACAAACTACACAGAAGGATTCTGTGAAACTTCTTTCTGTTCTTTGCATTCATCTAACAGAGTTGAACCTTACTTTTGATTGAGCACTTCTGAAACACCCTTTCTATAGAAAATGCAATTGGACATTCAGGGAGCTAAGAGGCCTATACTGGAAAAAGGAATATTTTCAAATAAAAACTGCACAGAAGCAATCTGCGAAACTTCTTACTGTTCTGTGCATTCAACTAACAGAGTTGAACCTTAGTTATTATTGAGCAGTTCTGAAACACTCTTTCTGTAGAAAATGCAAGTGAACATTCAGGGCGCTAAGAGGCCTATAGCGGAAAAATGAATATGTTCAAATAAAAACTACACAGAAGAAATCTGTGAAACTTCTTACTGTTCTGTGCATTCAACTAACAGAGTTGAACCTTAGTTTATATTGAGAAGTAATGAAACACTCTTTCTGCAGAAAATGCATGTGAACATTCAGGGCGCTAAGAGGCCTATAGTTGAGAAAGGTATATGTTCAAATAAAAACTACAAAGAAGCTATCTGTGAAACATCTTACAGTTCTGTGCATTCAACTGACAGAGTTCAACCTTACATTTGATTGAGCAGTTCTGAAACACCCTTTCTGTAGAAAATGCAAGTGGACATTCAGGGCGCTAAGAGGCCTATGGTGGAAAAAGGAACACCTTCAAATAAAAATTACACAGAAGCAATCTGTGAAACTTCTTACGGTTCTGTTCTTTAAACTAACACAGTTGAACCTTAATTTTGATTGAACAGTTCTGAAACACTCTTTCTGTAGAAAATGCAAGTGGACATTCATGGCTCTAAGAGGCCTATAGTGGACAAGGGAATATCTTCAAACAAAAACTACAAAGAAGCAATCTGTGAAACTTCTTTCTGTTCTGTGCTTTCAACTAACAGAGTTGAACCTTAGTTTTGATTGAGCAGTTCTGAAACACTCTTTCTGTAGAAAATACAAGTGGACATTCAGGGCGCTAAGAGGCCTATAGTGGAAAAAGGAATAGGTTCAAATAAAAACTACACAGAAGATATCTGTGAAACTTCTCTCTGTTCTGTGCATTCAACTAACAGAGTTGAACCTTAGTTTGGATTGAGCAGTTCTGAAACACTCTTTCTGTAGAAAATGCAAGTGGACATTCATGGCGCTAAGAGGCCCATAGTAGAAAAAGGAATATCTTCAAACAAAAACTATACAGAAGCAATCTGTGAAACTTCTTTCTGTTCTGTGCATTCAACTAACAGAGTTGAACCTTACTTTTGATTGAGCAGTTCTGAAACACTCTTTCTGTAGAAAATGGACGTGGACCTTCGGAGCGCTAAGAGGCCTACAGCGGAAAAAGTAATATCTTCAAATAAAAACTACACAGAAGCATTCTGTGAAACTTCTTTCTGTTCATTGCATTCAACTAACAGAGTTTAACTTTACTTTTGATTGAGCAGTTCTGAAACACTCTTTCTGTAGAAAATGCAAGTGGACATTCAGGGCGCTAAGAGGCCTATAGTGGAAAAGGAATATTTTCAAATAAAAACTGCACAGAAGAAATCTGTGAAACTTCTTACTGTTCTGTGCATTCAACTAACAGAGTTGAACCTCAATTTTGATTGAGCAGTTCTGAAACACTCTTTCTGTAGAAAATACAAGTGGACATTCAGGGCGCTAAGAGGACTATAGTGGAAAAAGGAAAAAGTTCACATAAAAACTACACAGAAGCTATCTGTGAAACTTCTCTCTGTTCTGTGCATTCAAATAACGGAGTTGAACCTTACTTTTGATTGAGAAGTTCTGAAACACTCTTTCTGTAGAAAATGCAAGTGGACCTTCGGAGCGCTAAGAGGCCTATAGCGGAAAAAGTAATACCTTCAAATACAAACTACACAGAAGCATTCTGTGAAACTTCTTTCTGTTCTGTGCATTCAACTAACAGAGTTTAACCTTAATTTTGATTGAGCAGTTCTGAAACACTCTTTCTGTAGAAAATGCAATTGGACATTCAGGGCGCTATGCGGCCTATAGTGGAAAAGGAATATTTTCAAATAAAAACTGCACAGAAGAAATCTGTGAAACTTCTTACTGTTCTGTGCATTCAACTAACAGAGTTGAACCTCAGTTTTGATTGAGCAGTTCTGAAACACTCTTTCTGTAGAAAATACAAGTGGACATTCAAGGCGCTAAGAGGACTCTAGTGGAAAAAAGAAAAAGTTCACATAAAAACTACACAGAATCTATCTGTGAAACTTCTGTCTGTTCTGTGCATTCAACTAACGGACTTGAACCTTACTTTTGATTGAGGAGTTCTGAAACACTCTTTCTGTAGAAAATGCAAGTGGACCTTCGGAGCGCTAAGAGGCCTATAGCGGAAAAAGGAATACTTTCAAATACAAACTACACAGAAGGATTCTGTGAAACTTCTTTCTGTTCTTTGCATTCATCTAACAGAGTTGAACCTTACTTTTGATTGAGCACTTCTGAAACACCCTTTCTATAGAAAATGCAATTGGACATTCAGGGAGCTAAGAGGCCTATACTGGAAAAAGAATATTTTCAAATAAAAACTGCACAGAAGCAATCTGCGAAACTTCTTACTGTTCTGTGCATTCAACTAACAGAGTTGAACCTTAGTTATTATTGAGCAGTTCTGAAACACTCTTTCTGTAGAAAATGCAAGTGAACATTCAGGGCGCTAAGAGGCCTATAGCGGAAAATGAATATGTTCAAATAAAAACTACACAGAAGAAATCTGTGAAACTTCTTACTGTTCTGTGCATTCAACTAACAGAGTTGAACCTTAGTTTATATTGAGAAGTAATGAAACACTCTTTCTGCAGAAAATGCATGTGAACATTCAGGGCGCTAAGAGGCCTATAGTTGAGAAAGGTATATGTTCAAATAAAAACTACAAAGAAGCTATCTGTGAAACATCTTACAGTTCTGTGCATTCAACTGACAGAGTTCAACCTTACATTTGATTGAGCAGTTCTGAAACACCCTTTCTGTAGAAAATGCAAGTGGACATTCAGGGCGCTAAGAGGCCTATGGTGGAAAAAGGAACACCTTCAAATAAAAATTACACAGAAGCAATCTGTGAAACTTCTTACGGTTCTGTTCTTTAAACTAACACAGTTGAACCTTAATTTTGATTGAACAGTTCTGAAACACTCTTTCTGTAGAAAATGCAAGTGGACATTCATGGCTCTAAGAGGCCTATAGTGGACAAGGGAATATCTTCAAACAAAACTACAAAGAAGCAATCTGTGAAACTTCTTTCTGTTCTGTGCTTTCAACTAACAGAGTTGAACCTTAGTTTTGATTGAGCAGTTCTGAAACACTCTTTCTGTAGAAAATACAAGTGGACATTCAGGGCGCTAAGAGGCCTATAGTGGAAAAAGGAATAGGTTCAAATAAAAACTACACAGAAGATATCTGTGAAACTTCTTCTTTCTGTGCATTCAACTAACGAGTTGAACCTTAATTTTGATTGAGCAGTTCTGAAACACTCTTTCTGTAGAAAATGCAAGTGGACATTCAGGGCGCTAGGGCCTATAGCGGAAAAGGAATATTTTCAAATAAAAACTACACAGAAGCATTCTGTGAAACTTT